>NC_080671.1:213834504-214134504 GCF_030247195.1 Topomyia yanbarensis | reverse complement strand
CTGAACATCTTGACCAAGCATAAGTCTCCGATAAAAAAAATCAAATTTGTATTCCGTATTCCTAGTTTTAAGATATTTTTAATTTTACCTCTTTGTTAAAACTATTGTCCCCCATCTTGTAAATAGAATGGTATCCCTAGTTTTAAAACACCGGTGAAATTTTTCATAAATATTTCTTCCCCCTTTTGTGTACCAAACTATATTGTTAGTTTTAAGATAACTGTAAATATTTCCTAAAAACTATTACTATTAAATTCCTTGTTTTAAATTTTTTCATAAAAGTTTTTTTTTGCCCCCCCCCCTCTTGTTTATAGAATCTTATTTCTAGTCTTAAGATAGCTGTAAAATTTTTCTCTTTCATAAAAAAATATTTAAACATTGTAACCTCCTAGTTTTAAAATATCCAAAATGTAAAAACAAAAGAATTTGGCACCGCCAAGCTAACGCATTTGTGCCTATCAAATAAACGAAATGAATAAAAAAAGCCTAGGTGGGCCCAGCACGCTATAGGTATATTCCATTATCATACATGCATACTGGGATGAAAATAAATCTCTTAGCTCGCATGTTTACATTCATAAATCTGTTGTATTTATTTATTTATTTAATCATTTGTTTTGTTTATATTAATAAAGTCAAGAGACTCATAGGGTCGTAATTATTGTTCCTGAGTATACTAATAAAATTTAGTTGTACTCTGCAACGTATGGCCCATAGTTGGAACCTGTGTACATTTTTCGCGACATGTCAAGTCACCCGTACATTCACGCTCTGCTGAAAATGTCTCATGTCTCAAACAGGTTAGCTTCCAAGCCTCGATGGTTGGTCTCGTGACATGTCATGGAATTTAAATGCGTCATCGGTCTTAAGACTGGTCATGAGGATAATTTACCTGTCGCGCGTAAGGCGATACCAGTCACACAGTTTACGAACCTGTACAAAGATGAACATTTTGTTATGGTTTGCTTGTTTGACCTGTATCTTATTCTTGATCGTTTAAGTACCGTGCAGTGGCAGATAAACGGAATGGTAGACGCTATATAAATTGAAATATTTTGAACTTTTTCAACTTTTTGATAGTAAATGTAGCGAGTTACGAGGAGTTAAAAATCAATAGTTTTAGACATTTTAAACGCACACTGGGAAGAAAATGCGTCAAAATTGAAATTTTTTCATCTTTTCACAGATAAATATTGTTCGTTATTGCAAGCTACGAGGAGTTGAAAATCAATAGTTTTAGACATTTTAAACGCACACTGGGAAGTAAATGCGTCAAAATCGAAAAATTTTCAACTTTTCACAGATAAACATTGTTTGTTATTGCGAGTTAAGAGGTGTTGAAAATCGATAATTTTAGACATTTTAAACGCACACTGGGAGGTAAATGCGTCAAAATTGAAAAATTTTCATCTCTTCACAGATAAATATAATAAGTTTTTTTTTTGTTTGTTTACTTCGGAATTTCACCTAAAAAATTTCGAAAATTTAGCTTTTGAATACAAATTGTGCGCCGAAATTAAAATGCAGGCGCATTGAGGCTGAAAACTAATAACAAGTATCATTGATTTGCAGTTTTATTCAAAAAACATCTCACGCGATCCATACTTTATCATCAAAAGTGGCCAGGTGGCATCATTGTGCGTATAGTCGTAAATTGGCGAGATTTCCGTGCCACATATTTAAAATGCTGTAATGCAGACAACAGTCCGCTCTTTTATGCAACGCATTCACTTTTACACGATCTTCTTACATTAAAAACATAAAACATGATATATTTTTATTTTAATTAATATATTGTCTTCGAATTAATAAATTTTCGTACAGACTGAAATACTATACTAACTTAAACCTATTTTGAATTTGAACATTTCTCTACTTAAGTTGAAGTCAAAATAATGAAAAACACTATTGAAGAGCTGACAGCAAACATCTACCGGGTTATTCTGGCCGTACTGCGTGCGATGAGTAGAGCGCCGAAAGAAGTCCATTCTCCGCAGAGACCTACCAGGAACGTTGAAGTCCAGCTTAGCGAGAAGCAGAGGGCAGTCAATGTTGTCAGCGAGAAGATCGAACACAAAAAGTCGCTGCAGAAAAACTCTCCTGTTTCGTAGCGTAGGCAGGTTGATAAGAGCACAACGATGCTCATACGGTGGTAGTTCAAATCGATTTCGCCAGGGAAGCCGTCGAAGGGCATACCGGACGAAGCTCTTTTGCACCCGTTCTATGCGATTAATGTGTACGGTGTGATACGGGGCCCAAACGATAACTCCATACTCTAGAATGCTGCGTACCAGACTAATGTACAGTGCCTTCAGGCAGTAGACGTCGTTGAAATCTTGGGTGTTTCGTTTGATGAGTCCTAGTACTGCAAAGGCTTTGGCAGTAACTGCATTGAAGTGTTCGATGAAACGTAGCTTACGGTCAAGTATAACACCAAGGTCCTTGATTGATGAAACTCGTTTTACTGGGGCAGCGCTCACAGCATACTCAAACGTAATTGGCGAGAGTATTCGTGTGAATGTGATTATGTTGCATTTCTGAATGTTTATAGTCATTCCGTTTCTATCACACCAACTCATGATCCTATCTATGTCCATCTGAAGTGCACAACAATCTACCAGAGTTGTTACGATGCGATAAATTTTCAGATCATCTGAAGTCATGATAAGTGAAACCATCGCCAGCAGACCCTGGACTCCCCTACTATAAATTAGAAGTCAATAATTAAACAACCAAAGCACTAGAGAAATACTCCTTACAGCTTAGGTATTTTGCGTTCTGATGGAGTCCAAAATATAAGAAACCATCTGTATTCGCTTATGTTGAAGTAACTAGAAGAAAAAAAAAAGTTTTTGTTTTTTATTCGCCCAGATGCCCAACACCGCCTCTAGGCGGGCTACTTAGTTTAAGGCCTTAATGAAAAACCCATTACTTCCAAGAATTTTCAACATTATTTTCGTTTTTCTCATCACGAAGCCCACCTCCAAAAGTTTTGTCAAGCCAAAAAAAAATTTGGGCACTAGAGGGTTAAGGTGCGAGTCTACATTTCCGCACCAAGAGGGCAGCAAATCGGTAACTTTTTGCCTTAATCTCACAATATCTTTGGAAATAGACCAAAAATAAAAAAACATAAATGGTATCCAGTAAACTAGGATAATTACCGAAGACATTGGTGAAAAATTTATTTCAAATTTCCAATTACTTCCAAAGTTATCGATAGTTTTAGTAGAGAAAATCGCGAAAATTTCGAATCCTTTATGATTCCGCTCCCGAAAACAAAATTGCCTCTCCCATTTCTTTGTATTCTCTGGTTTCCACCCCACCAAAACCAGTGTTGTATCAACAAGGATTCCGTCCTATTCCTTCGTAGTATATTACAAGTTCATTTATGGATTATAACTGTTTGTAATCATGTGGATCACCAAAAGATGCAGAATACGATTTTTACATTGTTATGCGTTGAATAAAATACATTCAACGCTTGCAAATACATCTATTGATCGAGAATTTCTTTATTGGCGGAAGCGCACGCTACTACGCAGTTACACCACTGTTAGCGCGCCTGGCTCAACGTACATGTGTATGTGAAAACCTCGGCTTCCTTGCTGCTACCTATAGCACGTGGATACATCTATAGCTATATTTTTCATGTTTTAAATTTTATATCTTTAAATTTTAAGGTTCCAAAATTATTAAATCTGACTTTCAAAATTTCTTAATCTTCAATATTTCAATTTTTTTCCTTTTACATTTCAAAATATTTAAAATTTCAAATCTTTAAATTTTTAAATTTCTAAATTTTTGAATTCTTAAATTTTTAAATTCTTAGATTTATCAATTTTTCATTATTTAATTTAATAATCATATGATTTTTTAATTCCGAAATCCTATTTTTTGAAATTTCAGCTTAAATTCATTAATTTTCAGTTTTGTATGTCATATTTAATGTTCAGTAATTTTTTTATGTCATATTTAATGTACAGTAATCATTGGGGGACGGCCAATTCGGACCAAGTAAGGGTTTACGACCTATAGAACTACAACCGATTCGCAAATAAATATTTTTTCCCGAAAGCCTGATCAATTGCGCACATTTTTTCTAAGGTAACTTTTTCCGATATCGTACCGTATTGTGTATTAAGGGTTCTACGCAAAAATACATGAAAGGTCCGAATTACCCCAACCCTGTTCCAATTAGGACCACCCATGTCTTATCGATTTTTGCACTGGAAATAAATGCCTATGTTCACCTAAGTTATTCCTATTTAATTTTCACTAAGTTTCGAATTGTGAATTGACAAGTTCTGTTTGATATAAAAAAAATTGTGGCAAATATTCCATAAAAAGTAAGAGTTGGGCCAAATTACCTAACAATAGGTTATGAGCTATAAACGTAGAAATCTGTGAATCGATTTGCGAAAACTTATCTTTTCCTGAAAGCTCGACCTCTCAAACGGTTTTTCGCGATCGCGTATCATATCGTATATATGGTAAAAGGTCCGAATTGAATCAACCCATATTCACACACAGATTAAACGAAAACAGTTGATAGTCTCGCCCAAAATAAGATATTAAATAAAAGATATTAGACGGCAGGTCCAAAATTACGATAATGCACATAATTTAATTAATTGTTGTTGCCAACTATAATCTTGTTTTCGGTTTACACATTTATCAAAAAAGCGCACGCTCACGAAAACTGAGAACCGCAAAATTTTGTGAGAAAAAACAGAGCTACATTACAGTCATGAAAATTATATACATACGCTTTTCACAGTATTACCATAGCTGAAGAATACCTGGGATCCGAAACTCCCCTCTAATTAAAAAAAATCGATTTCTTGATTTTTCAAATTTGTAACATTTTAATATGTTAATTTTGCAACTTTGAAGTCTTCAATTTTGCAATTTTTAAATATTTCGACTTTTTAATTTGGATCAATATTTAGATTTTTGAAAGCTTTAATATTTTTGATGGTTCAGTTTTCGTTTTTACAATATACAGATTGCATACGTCACAGTAATCGGTGAGAACTAAACAAGTGAAATACTAAAAATACTTAAATTAAGTTAATCCGGGGCAGCGAATTGCACTAGTGTTGCACTTTCTGACAGAAGTGGGAATGAACACGTCTAGTGGCCGGCTCTTTCGCTAGAAACTGCAACTTACTGCTCCGGGGTTGTTCATTAAAAAAACGGCATTAGAAAACTATTTATTTAATCAATTCAATCCTTCATGCTATAAATCAATTTCCCAAGACAACGTAATGAAAACTGAAAACTGATGTTAAATGACATCCAATGAAAATCTTTCCAGAATTCTGTCCTGGGCAAATTTTTCTACGTTTGAAAACTGCGTTTTATCATGCCTAAAGCACGTCCAAATTAATGCGCATGATTAGCATAACATGTTATGCTGAAAAGTACACTTTACACGTTCGTTCGCTTAAACATGCGTTGATCCTTAAGCGGACCTTACACGAGACAGAAATATTGTCCAAAAATATATTGATAAGACTGCTTCAATCCATCAATCTCATTTAAATTCTACAGAATCAATCTATGTCAATATGTCTGCTCGTGCAGGGTCCGCTTTAGCGCAAATTATTGCCGCTGCGTCGATTCAAACTCCATGCAAATGTTCAATGGTGACATTCATCATATGACAGCCCTAGACGACAGTTTTATCAGTTTGGACGAAGAATGTTATCCCTCTCAGAAGGCTGTTTCCGCGACAGTTTATGCGAAACAGCAGACACAAAAAAATGGTAAACCGACAGCCCATTCGTCTCGCTACGTTTAGCGTAAAATATTGTCAACAAAACGAGCGCGGTACAGGCTGTCCCCAAACAGCACCTTTTCTCACAAGATTGCACTGTTGCCATTACAGTTCGGCTTGGCGAGCGAACGTGCTGTAGCAAGAGAGCGTCGAGCACACACAGAGACATCCTATTCTGTTGCACAGCGACAGTAGTAAAAAGACAGTCATATTGGTAAGCCTGCACAAAAGACTGAAATTTTGTTTTCGCCCTGGTGCCCAACACCGCCAAAAGAGCTAAACTTCCGAATTATTCCACTAAACCAATTCACATCTACAATAAAATGCTACTAACAGGCTTCTCAAAAATATTTTTTTTAGTTATAAAAATTTCCAAAAATAGCTAAAATTTGTTTAATGAAGATTACCACTAAACACAAAATATTTTTTTCCACGTTTTCATCGAATTTTCAATTTTTAGCTTCAATTGCCTTTAACAGAAAGCTACGATTATTCAAACTATGTATGTGTATGAAAGGTGTGAGCGTTGGGAAGAAATAGTATGATGACAACATACAGTCATGTTTTAGTCGAGGGTCTGCCCCAAAGGGAAGAAGAGCGTGTCAGGATAAGAATAAGAAGAGTGGCAGATTTGACAAACGCAAAACAGATTCAAGATAATTTGCATAAGGTGTATGCATGTGTGTACAATAATATTACTGGTGGCAAACGCCTTGAGAACCTCATAAAGGCTGAAAGCACTAGTTTCTATATTCAAAACATTGTTTTAATTAATTCCTATTTTGATAACCTCTTTTTTATGGGAAATAAAGCAGTATTTACGCAATGTAGATGTTGCCAATTGTAAAAACAAAACTCTCGCTTTACGTATGCCAATACCTTATCTGGTATCATCTTGGGTTTTCACGTCATTTGCAGTTTGACAAGACCAAAATTTGACAAGACCATAATTTAATGTTGGAACGGTCTATCCCTGAGAATCATCATAGGAAGGGCAATCCCTCGGTTTTAGTAGTTTTATTTAGATTTTTAAAGAGACCGCCTAGAGGCGGTGTTGGGAACTAGAGGGATAAGCAACAACCAGTGAAAATTTCAGATTGATCGATTAATTGGTTTCTGAGATAGCGTGATCGTCGCGAATGAACTTTTCAATAAAATACAACTCCGAGATAATCGAGTTTTACAGTCGGTGCAGCGAGTCAACAGTCTATCGTATCAAACGCCACGCACCGCCTACGAGTGGTCAATGGGTAGCGGACTATGAATAGATGTAACTCAAGTTGTAGTATTCCGATCTTCAAGGATGGTGATAGGCGAAATAATCAGCGAAAACCATCGATTTGTTCTCGGTGTTCTACACAGCTATGTCGATCAATGTATTTGTGCAGTTAACCCTCTAGTTCCCAACACCGCCTCTAGGCGGTCTCTATAAAAACTAATTAAAACTACTAAAACATGATTGTATGTTGTCATCCGAACTAGCATTTCTTCCCAACGCTCACACCTTTCATACACACATTATTTTAATATTCGTAGCTTTCTGTCAAAGGCATTTGAAGCTCAAAGTTGAAAATTCGATGAAAACGTAAAAAAAACTATTTTGTGTTTAGTGGTAATCTTCATTAAACAAATTTTAACTGTTTTTAGAAATTTCAATAACTAAAAAAATATTTTTGAGTAGCCTGTTACTAGCAATTCACTGTAGATGTGAATTGGTTTAATGGAATAATTCGGAAGTTTAGGTTTTTTGGTAAAATATTTTGCCCGCCTAGAGGCGGTGTTGGGCACCTGAGCGAAAAAATTTCAGTCTTTGGTGATTGCTTATCGTACCGGAACCAGTGTTATGTGCGATTTTAGCTGAAAAAACTTATGTTTTAAAAACTTTTGGTGAATGTTGCAGTTAGAATATGGATATTCTTATCATTTAATAATATTTAGGGGAGTCTGGGGCTAGTTGGCAGAATCTTTTTTCTCCTTTTGTATTGGACAGCACTTCAAGTACTGTTTAATCCATTCTTCAATGTGTTTATGTTGCATTAAATTCTGTTTCGTACACGTTGTAAGTGATATTGAGTTTTCGAGCGTATTAGAGTGAAAAGCCTACTTTAGTCGTATTAGGAAGGGTGCCTCATAATTTCATTAATTACTCGGAATACAATTGATGCAATGCGTATGAATTTGCATCAATATCTTTGCTTTCTTCTTATGAACCATTATGATATCAAAAATCGCCATTTGAACCAATACGTTGAACAAAGATGGCTAACGCCGCTCTAACCAACGGTTTTACATGGTTGTGACGAAAATAGGCTCAATACCCTAGTTAACGTTCTTAAATTTCAGCATTTTTGTTATTTAGGGCGAGTTCAAAGCTATTCCAAGAATGACTAGATTTTTCGCTAGCGCGCGAAAAGAACTTTCCTTGGCCGTATATGTGATATACGTAACCACAAGTAAAATTTGTTTTTTTTTTGTTTGTTTACTTCGGAATTTCACCTAAAAAATTTCGAAAATTTAGCTTTTGAATACAAATTGTGCGCCGAAATTAAAATGCAGGCGCATTGAGGCTGAAAACTAATAACAAGTATCATTGATTTGCAGTTTTATTCAAAAAACATCTCACGCGATCCATACTTTATCATCAAAAGTGGCCAGGTGGCATCATTGTGCGTATAGTCGTAAATTGGCGAGATTTCCGTGCCACATATTTAAAATGCTGTAATGCAGACAACAGTCCGCTCTTTTATGCAACGCATTCACTTTTACACGATCTTCTTACATTAAAAACATAAAACATGATATATTTTTATTTTAATTAATATATTGTCTTCGAATTAATAAATTTTCGTACAGACTGAAATACTATACTAACTTAAACCTATTTTGAATTTGAACATTTCTCTACTTAAGTTGAAGTCAAAATAATGAAAAACACTATTGAAGAGCTGACAGCAAACATCTACCGGGTTATTCTGGCCGTACTGCGTGCGATGAGTAGAGCGCCGAAAGAAGTCCATTCTCCGCAGAGACCTACCAGGAACGTTGAAGTCCAGCTTAGCGAGAAGCAGAGGGCAGTCAATGTTGTCAGCGAGAAGATCGAACACAAAAAGTCGCTGCAGAAAAACTCTCCTGTTTCGTAGCGTAGGCAGGTTGATAAGAGCACAACGATGCTCATACGGTGGTAGTTCAAATCGATTTCGCCAGGGAAGCCGTCGAAGGGCATACCGGACGAAGCTCTTTTGCACCCGTTCTATGCGATTAATGTGTACGGTGTGATACGGGGCCCAAACGATAACTCCATACTCTAGAATGCTGCGTACCAGACTAATGTACAGTGCCTTCAGGCAGTAGACGTCGTTGAAATCTTGGGTGTTTCGTTTGATGAGTCCTAGTACTGCAAAGGCTTTGGCAGTAACTGCATTGAAGTGTTCGATGAAACGTAGCTTACGGTCAAGTATAACACCAAGGTCCTTGATTGATGAAACTCGTTTTACTGGGGCAGCGCTCACAGCATACTCAAACGTAATTGGCGAGAGTATTCGTGTGAATGTGATTATGTTGCATTTCTGAATGTTTATAGTCATTCCGTTTCTATCACACCAACTCATGATCCTATCTATGTCCATCTGAAGTGCACAACAATCTACCAGAGTTGTTACGATGCGATAAATTTTCAGATCATCTGAAGTCATGATAAGTGAAACCATCGCCAGCAGACCCTGGACTCCCCTACTATAAATTAGAAGTCAATAATTAAACAACCAAAGCACTAGAGAAATACTCCTTACAGCTTAGGTATTTTGCGTTCTGATGGAGTCCAAAATATAAGAAACCATCTGTATTCGCTTATGTTGAAGTAACTAGAAGAAAAAAAAAAGTTTTTGTTTTTTATTCGCCCAGATGCCCAACACCGCCTCTAGGCGGGCTACTTAGTTTAAGGCCTTAATGAAAAACCCATTACTTCCAAGAATTTTCAACATTATTTTCGTTTTTCTCATCACGAAGCCCACCTCCAAAAGTTTTGTCAAGCCAAAAAAAAATTTGGGCACTAGAGGGTTAAGGTGCGAGTCTACATTTCCGCCCCAAGAGGGCAGCAAATCGGTAACTTTTTGCCTTAATCTCGCAATATCTTTGGAAATAGACCAAAAATAAAAAAACATAAATGGTATCCAGTAAACTAGGATAATTACCGAAGACATTGGTGAAAAATTTATTTCAAATTTCCAATTACTTCCAAAGTTATCGATAGTTTTAGTAGAGAAAATCGCGAAAATTTCGAATCCTTTATGATTCCGCTCCCGAAAACAAAATTGCCTCTCCCATTTCTTTGTATTCTCTGGTTTCCACCCCACCAAAACCAGTGTTGTATCAACAAGGATTCCGTCCTATTCCTTCGTAGTATATTACAAGTTCATTTATGGATTATAACTGTTTGTAATCATGTGGATCACCAAAAGATGCAGAATACGATTTTTACATTGTTATGCGTTGAATAAAATACATTCAACGCTTGCAAATACATCTATTGATCGAGAATTTCTTTATTGGCGGAAGCGCACGCTACTACGCAGTTACACCACTGTTAGCGCGCCTGGCTCAACGTACATGTGTATGTGAAAACCTCGGCTTCCTTGCTGCTACCTATAGCACGTGGATACATCTATAGCTATAGCAGCACGTGGATGATCGGAATAATGAGTGAAATGGACAACTGTTATTTCTGATTACCAAAATAATCTCTCATACTAGTTCCAAAAAGTTTCAAAGGTTCAGATTTTCCATACTATCGCAACATATCAATTTGCGCCTGAGACAATGAGGCACAGGTTCTGTATTAGGAAGTTATTTGTCGTCTATATAAAGGCTAAAAGAGGACATCAATGTAATTTTTTCTGTATCTGTATTTTCCGGAGGCCATTGGCTGCGAAAATTTTCGGAAAGTCAAATGTACATAGTAGTAGGACATATTCGAATGAGCTTTTCTCGGAATATGTTTAGTACTGTAAACTAATATCTTAGCTGACATGTTGAAAACAGGCGCACAACTAATTCGTGATCCTGCGACTCTAGCGAAAATGTTTTCTAATTTGAAACATAAAAAGTACTCAAATTGATCGAAAATGGAAGCGGAAATCCTGAGATTGGCTCTAAATTCAATTTTCTTGTGCGTATTCTAATATGCTCCATGTTACGGAGTGTAAAGATATTCTTTCCCGACACTTTGTGCAATTGCACCTTGAGAAAAAAAAATTATGGGTTAAGCATGCAAATTCATGACAATACGTTTTAAAAAAAAAAATTGAGATCAATTTTACGTTCAATAAAACCAATCCAACATTTTGACCATCTATCCGAAGTTTGGATTACTCAGTACGATGTACCATTCGACTCAGTTCGACGAGATATGGCATGTGTGTTCGAGTAAGCATTTTTGAATATAATTATGGGATGAGGAGTAAGTATAAATTGCATTACCTATTTGAATAGACATAAATTACTTTGATTTGGTGGTCTAGAACATTGTAGATTAAAAATAGTTTTATTTACTACAAGGTCACTGCTGCCGGCTTCGATTTCTCAGAGGAAGTGAATGAAAATTTGTTCATTCCAAAATATTCAACGGAATATCGACTGACTGTCTGGTATAACGCAGATAGCTGCAGTTCAATTAGTACATTGAATGAGATGTTTTTTTAAACATCTAACAATCACAGGAGCGTGGTTCGAAAATATCTTTTCAGTTGAACGAAATTCGGAACACAGTTTTAGAAAAGTCGATTTTCTCACATTTTATCACAAGTACCTGTTGTGGCATCTTGCTCAAGTGGTCTTCGATTCTTCGATTTTGTCTGAGTTACTTGACGCCAAAACCCTAAGTAATATAGTTATTGGTAGTTTTCATAGTAATTCATATCATGTTTGCCTTATGATGACATTCAAAGCATCTATTGTGCTACGCATCCGCATATTTGTCTACATTTCGACAAACAAATCACTAGAATGTGAAAAATTGCGCTTATATAGTTTGACGGATAATTTCACTTGTCAACAAAATTTGGTTAGTTTGCTAACATCGAACATTTGTTTGCACATTTATATTATGCACAATAAATACTAACTCTTAGTTTGATTTAAGCTACTCAATACTGTCCCAATTACTACTAGTTCTAGAAAGCGGGTATTCATGGTATTATGACTAAGCCGGCTATTCCCCACATTTTCCTCTAGTCTGAAAATGCGAATACAGTCCAACCCTAATTCGACGATATCTTTCGGCGGAACCATAAAAATATAAAACTTCAGAATACGAAGCTTTTGAAATACGCAAATGAGCCACCGAGGAAGAATTCATAATCTAATAAGAACTCAGTCGTTCTTCGTTAGGATTCGAACACTCAGATTTGGGAAACAGTATCATAATTCCTGTATCATCGGAATTGACAATAGAATTTTATATACGAATTGCTACTACTTTTCGCGATTGCTAGTTTAAAGATTAGCAAATAACAAAAACAACAGATTCATAGTGTAGATCAGAAACAAATCAACGGCCAAACATCAATTTGTTTCGTTTCAGATACTGGAAGGTTCTTTTGTTCTTTATGTATAATGGAGGTTACCAAATGAGTGTTGGAAGTAAATGACATGCATGGTTGAGCTTTCGTAATATGTAACATAGTTAGATATTTTGTGATAAAATTCCATTTTTAATTGTGCAAGTATTTTTTCTTAAATTGTTTACATTCTTTTTAACTTTTTGGTGATACGATTTCGTTTTAATGAATAATAGTGCATTTCAGCTCGACGTTATTCCTAGAAATTGCTAATTCTAACGGAATTGTGAAACAGAACGATGAACTAAGGTTTTATTTTAATCAAGGATATAGTTGCTCGGCCAGATAAGTTTCTCGATTTCTTCTATACATGATCTTATTAAAAAAATTTAAACTATATCATTCGACTACAATAAAAGCTTTGATTGGAAATACAATGTCGCTCGATAGGTCTCTGATACTTAACAGGATGGGTAAAATTGCAGAATTGATTTGAGTTACATAAGCAAAGTACAGTTCATCATTTACAATGATTGCAGTCACAAAAATTAGAATTATGTCCTACTAAGCTCGAAATAAATACTCTCGAGTTTATCTACAGTGCAAGATGCAAAATGAATGTTGATGAAGGTGTGACAAAATTGCTAGATGCTTGTGAGCGCTCAGACATGTACGCGGAGATGGCCGACGGGCTACCAGCCAGCTGCCGAGAGTACGCGATGGCAGAAACGCACATGAAGAATTTGATGAAAGCCTAAAAACGTAGCTATTGGCGCCGGTTCGTCGACGGGTTAACGAGATAAATGAGCACTCTTTGGGGCATGGCCCAGCGCTTACGAAACCCAAACAGTACTATCTCTCTTGTCATGTAACAATAAAGCCCCAGGGCCAGATAGAATCAAATTTAACTTGTTAAAGAATCTGCCAAAAACTGTTAAAAAACCAGGAAAACCAGCCTCCGACCACAACTTGTATCGACCTATTGCAATGCTGACCTGTTTCCGATGATGATCTTGTTTCGCCTCGGCAATTGGGTTGAAGCAAATGGCTTTCTGTCAGATACACAATTTGGTTTCCGCAAAAACAAAGGGCCGAACGACTAAGATAGTCTCAAATTTGCCGAAAATAGCCAACAAAATCGATACAGTTGAACCTTGCGGCAATTAAAACATAGTAACACAGAGATATTTTGTGTTGTCTTGGAGTCGCATCAAACCATCGTTGCAGTACGAAAGGCGGAAGAGGGTACTTCTTAGAATGATCTGAAAAATAATAGGTGCAAATAAATTTGAATATTGATGGTTTTTAGGAAGATATATAAGAGGGATATATAGAGCAGATCGCGGCTTGCCAGTATATCTCGAACCAGGATATTGAGTGATCTTCCTCGAGCTCAAAGGGGATCCAATAGTTGAGATCTGGCAGAACAGTACTCGACGCATGCCCAGACAATATGTTCGATATCGTGATAACCGTTACCACAGGCGCAGATACCGCTTTTTGCGAGCCTAGTGTAGTGATTGTACATGAGCCGAGATATCACACGAATGAAATCCCGACCCACATCCATGGTTTCTTCGATACCTTAGGGATTATCGAATATAGCCACCTTCCTCGTTCTCCATTACTCCATGAAGATTGCCAACTTTCGAGGGTTCTCTGATGAGTAATACTGAAAAATTCGCTGAAGCTGATTGGTCTTTCATATATATATATCACCTTCTAAAGCGCCCGCCTTAGCAAAAGATTTCGCTTCTTCATTACATGGAATGGGGCAATGCGAGGGAACCCAAACTAAGGCAATCTTGTACGATCTTACAGACAAAGCACGCAGGCGCTCCCAGATTTTCCCCAGAAAATATGGAATGTGCTTTCTAGTTTGCTTTGAACGGAGACCCTCGATTGAGCTGAGGCTATCCGAGACAATAAAGTAATGATCGGTGGGCAAAGTATCAATGATACCAAGGGTATACTGAATAGCAGCAAGTTCAACGACGAAAACTGAAGCAGGATCGTTGAGTTTGAAAATGAGGCGGTGAGCTTTTGATTGAATATACCGAAGCCAGTGGAGGCGACGAGGCTTGACCCGTCGGTGTTAAACATCTT
The DNA here is from genome assembly GCF_030247195.1 of Topomyia yanbarensis. Lineage (NCBI taxonomy): Eukaryota > Metazoa > Arthropoda > Insecta > Diptera > Culicidae > Topomyia > Topomyia yanbarensis. The sequence goes on along the minus strand of NC_080671.1, from coordinate 214,120,065 downwards.
GTTGCAGTCGACTTCTCGAAATTTACTATAAAAGATACATGGGATCACTTGCGGACGTATGTGATTTGGGATTTGTCGAATCTCGCACTTTATGGATATGTCGAAGAATACAGTTGAATCAGAAGCATGGGGGAGATTGACACGATTGGGATAATATGAAAAAGGATTGATATTTTGTGCCATGTAATCGAAGTACAAGAATATATATCGGGTTTGAGAATTGAGTTTGACAAGCCTCTCGAAATTTGCAATTACTAACGGGTTCAAGATATCGCATCGGATGAGCAATCGAAATCCATTTTCAGCGCAAGCACACCTGCTAGCACTTTTAAACTCATCTTATGAGTCGAGTGCATGCAACCCAAAATAATACGCAAACAACAATGTTGGATTCGCTCTAGTTTGATGAAATGTATGTTCGTAGCGAAGCGGAAACAGTAAATCCCGTACTCCATCACCGACAATATCATTGTTTAGTACAGCCTGATCAGGTCTCCTGGGTTATTGTATGGAGCAAGTCGATCCTTTGTTGACACTTCTGTTTCAGATACCTAATGTGACATCCCCAGGTACCTTTAGAGTCGAACCAGACCCCGAGATATTTGAAAGTTGAAACCTGAGCAATAGTTTGATCCATTAATTGAAGCTGTAGTTGCGCTGGTTCATGCTTCTTTGAAAATACGACTAGCTCAGTTTTCTCCGTGGAGAACTCGATACCCAGCTGGAGGGCCCAAGCAGACAAATGTAACAAAGACCACACCGTTATCTGCAAGCTGACTTAGCGTGCAGGAATTGACAAGACATTCGTCAATGTCATTCACGTAAAAGTTGTAGTGAAGGGGGCTTAGACATGAGCCCTGGGGAAGACCCATGTAGCTAATTCGTGATTTCGACAAATCACCATGCGAAAAATGCATGTGTTTTTCAGACAGCAAGTTTAGCAAAAATTTGTTTAGAGTCCGTGAAAGACCATGCTGGTGCAGAAAGGAATTTGGATAGAAACTTAAACAAAAGCCCCCCCCCCCCCCCCTTTTTACAGACATTTGTATTTCTCTTGAGAGCAAGTCAAGATAGTCGTTCGGCCCTTTGTTTTTGCGGAAACCAAATTGTGTATCTGACAGAAAGCCATTTGCTTCAACCCAATTGCCGAGGCGAAACAAGATCATCATCGGAAACAGGTCAGCATTGCAATAGGTCGATACAAGTTGTGGTCGGAGGCTGGTTTTCCTGGTTTTTGGATGGTGATGACCTTCACTTGCCTCCAGTCATGAGGGACAATATTACCCTCAAGAAACTTATTAAATAAATTCAACAAGCGTCCCTTGGCAGAGTCTGGCAGATTCTTTAACAAGTTAAATTTGATTCTATCTGGCCCTGGGGCTTTATTGTTACATGACAAGAGAGATAGTACTGTTTGGGTTTCGTAAGCGCTGGGCCATGCCCCAAAGAGTGCTCATTTATCTCGTTAATCCGTCGACGAACCGGCGCCAATAGCTACGTTTTTAGGCTTTCATCAAATTCTTCATGTGCGTTTCTGCCATCGCGTACTCTCGGCAGCTGGCTGGTAGCCCGTCGGCCATCTCCGCGTACATGTCTGAGCGCTCACAAGCATCTAGCAATTTTGTCACACCTTCATCAACATTCATTTTGCATCTTGCACTGTAGATAAACTCGAGAGTATTTATTTCGAGCTTAGTAGGACATAATTCTAATTTTTGTGACTGCAATCATTGTAAATGATGAACTGTACTTTGCTTATGTAACTCAAATCAATTCTGCAATTTTACCCATCCTGTTAAGTATCAGAGACCTATCGAGCGACATTGTATTTCCAATCAAAGCTTTTATTGTAGTCGAATGATATAGTTTAAATTTTTTTAATAAGATCATGTATAGAAGAAATCGAGAAACTTATCTGGCCGAGCAACTATATCCTTGATTAAAATAAAACCTTAGTTCATCGTTCTGTTTCACAATTCCGTTAGAACTAGCAATTTCCAGGAATAACGTCGAGCTGAAATGCACTATTATTCATCAAAACGAAATCGTATCACCAAAAAGTTAAAAAGAACGTAAACAATTTAAGAAAAAATACTTGCACAATTAAAAATGGAATTTTATCACAAAATATCTAACTATGTTACATATTACGAAAGCTCAACCATGCATGTCATTTACTTCCAACACTCATTTGATAACCTCCATTATACATAAAGAACAAAAGAACCTTCCAGTATCTGAAACGAAACAAATTGATGTTTGGCCGTTGATTTGTTTCTGATCTACACTATGAATCTGTTGTTTTTGTTCTTTGCTAATCTTTAAACTAGCAATCGCGAAAAGTAGTAGCAATTCGTATATAAAATTCTATTGTCAATTCCGATGATACAGGAATTATGATACTGTTTCCCAAATCTGAGTGTTCGAATCCTAACGAAGAACGACTGAGTTCTTATTAGATTATGAATTCTTCCATAGACCATGCGGTAGACTTGGGCGAAACGCCCAACTCCTACTCTGCAGAAGGCAAAAAATTCTTCACATTTCCTTTCGATCATGCCCATATGAGCCTGCCTAGTTCTAGTTTTCTGTTCTAAGTTTATAACTGATTCTAGAATACCTATCCGTCTTTCAATTTCATTGCTTTCGTTTCTCTTAGTCTCAAATTTGCCGAAAATAGCCAACAAAATCGATACAGCACAAAATATCTCTGTCGAATGACCCAACAAACACGAGACCTACAGCACAACATCACATGCGCAACGCGCTGTGTTGCCGATCTGCATCTGAGCCGTACTACGAAATCGTCTGGAGAAACCCCTGCCGGCTCGAGGAAGACCGCCCGGCGTCCCCATATGGGAACTGTGGGTAAGACGGACAGATAGGGTAGGACGGACACATGGTTATTTTAGGGATATAACATTAAAACTTCAATTGTATTGTATGTGTACTCTATCATTATGGGTAACCTTGAATTATGAAACACCTAGTAGGCTTTGAATACTGCTAAACGAATACAATTTAAGCAAATATTGATAATCGGTAGTGCTGTTTTGTGCGGATGTAATTTTAAAGTTTCCGATTTTAAGGTTTATCGATGAAAAAATCAATTCTTTCGAGGAGTTTTTCCTTTGTTTCGGTAAAGTAACTTTTAAGTGACATCTTCGTGGAAAATAACAGGTAAGTTTATTTATGTGTGAATAGGTACAAACGTTTAAAAAATATGTATACTGGTGGGGCAAGACGGAGTCTTGATTTATTCTATTGATTCATCCTTATATGAATGTCTCGCCGGTAGAAACGAAATACTAGAAGTCAAACGTGGAGAACCATCCAGGTAGCTGAAGTCTCACATGCGGTAGACTGCAGGATGTACGTTAATGTGACCGAGGTTCAATACGGGATTCCTAGAAGTCTCATACTCTAGCTGTGCGATCGAGGAACTGATGTTACCAATTACGCATTTAATATATAACCTTCCAGTTTTGTATAATTGATTGTGACTTATCAAATGATCCAATGTTGGAACTGATTGTGTAGCTCTCTTTATGACAACGGCAAAAACGATATTACTAAATAAATCATTTGCTTCAACTCTAAATCGAACCCCAAAACGTCGTTTTTCACCTCGAAATGAACATATATATTAAGAAGAACCACAATCTATTCAAAACATCCGCTCAATATTTTGCATTGTGATCATCCTTTCTGCAACATGTCCGTCTTACCCCTACCATATGTCCGTTTCACCCGCTGTTCTCGCACAAACAATCGAAAAACCTCTTGACAGCAGTTCAGACAGCTTCAAGCTGAAATTTATTGACGTAATTTATATGCTTCTAATGTGTCGTATTTCAGGAACTTACATTTAGTGTTTTTCTATTGTCCAAGACCTTCGTGCTTGGGAACTTACTTCCGTTCAACCTGTTGTCGATTATTGGCTCTGAAATTCATTTCAATTGTGTAACAAATTCATTTTTGTTTAAACTAAACCTACAATTAGCGAAACTCACTGTCCACTCAACAGATCCTTTTCCAATTAAATTTGAAATTATAACTTGTAACTATAACTCGCTTCCTGACTTTTAAAGTAAATCCTAATAAATATTCAAACAAATATAATAAATCAAAGGGTTTTATATAAATTTTACACTTAATACCGCCAATTCAATATCGCCTCGGACTTCGCCTTGTTATTCTTATTCCTAGATTTACTTGACAGTAGAATTGTCATTTCGGTGGACGTCCGGGACTGACACCATGATTTACAGCTATGTGCCCATTGGTTGTGCTTAGGGTTGCGCTAACATCCTCCTTCCCGTGTAGTTCCGGAGGTCCTAACGAATCCCGTCTAGAGTTTACAGCATCGTCCAGCACATCTAGCTTAGCTATCTTAACCGCGGGACGAGACATCATCCCATTTGCAGTACGAATAAGCGCTTGTCTTACTTGGCCATCTGGTCCAACAATAACGTTTACTATTCGGCCTCGCAACCAACCGTTCCGCTTGTTCTCTTCAATCACGATTACCAGGTCGTCCGGTTTGAGGGGTGTTATTGGTTCAAACCATTTCGTGCGTCTAGTTAGCATCGGAAGGTATTCGCGAACCCATCTTCTCCAGAACTGGTCAGCGAGGTATCGGGCGAGTTTCCAACTGTCTCTTAACGTGTTACCGCTAGCAGTGGCGTTTTTCTCTGGTTGTACCACTCCTTCTATACCGTACAGAAGGAAATGATTAGGCGTCAATGCTTCGTGCTCTGACGATTCAAGTGGAACATATGTAAGCGGCCTAGAGTTGATTACCGCCTCCGCTTCCAATGCGACAGTTTCCAAAACTTCATCGCTTGGATGACGAGGATGATCTACTATTGTTGTCATCGCAATCTTAACCGAACGAACCATGCGTTCCCAGCACCCACCCATGTGGGGCGTTGACGGGGGGTTAAAGTGCCAGTTGGTTTTAGCGTTAGTGAATGTGTCTGCGCATTGTCGATTGATGCTTTGTATCTGCTTATTTAATATGTTATTGGTGCCAATAAAATTGGTTCCGTTGTCTGAATAGAAAGACATTGGTGCCCCCCTTCGAGCGACGAACCTTCGTATAGCCATCACACACGATTGAGTTGATAGACTATGGACGATCTCCAAATGCACTGCTCGTATGGTAAGGCAGGTAAACAGTGCCACCCAACGCTTTACTAAACTACGGCCTTGTTTTACCATTATTGGACCAAAATAGTCGATTCCTGTGTGGGTGAATGGCCGAATGAAGGGGGTGAGACGAATTTTCGGCAGGGGAGCCATCATCGGCGGGCTTGGCCTTGCCTTATAAATCCGACACCGTTGGCACTGTCTAGCTACCTTTTTTATTTCTGTGCGCAAACGAGCTATTCGAAATTTCAGTCGCATTTCGTTGAATACGGTTTCGTTGTACCCGTGTGTATACTTGCAGTGGTAGCTATCAATGAGGAGAGCCGTTAACTTATGATCTCGTGGTAGAATTATTGGATGTCTTGCTCCGAATGTGAGACACGGAGCGTGTTTTATTCTACTATTCATCCTTATAACGCCATGTTCGTCCATCATAGGTGATTCTTGGTACAAGACGCTTGAAGAATCTATTTTTCCTGCCTCATTAGGGTGTAATTGATTATAACGCAGAATCGCATATTCATCTGGGTAGGCCTCCATTTGAACTTGTCTCCATCAAGATGAATCAGACCAGAGGATCCGTTTTGATATAGGTAGAGTTACAGATTTACAAATGTTATTCATCAGCCTGCTGCCGATCATAGCTGCTTGCAGCTCCAGTCTCGGGATAGTGAGCGGTTTAATTGGCGCAACTTTGGTTTTCGCTGCTATAAGTGCACATGAAACTATTCCATTATCGACAATGCGTAGATAGGCGACGCTGGCATAGGCGATTTCACTGGCATCCACGACGACGTGAAGCTGTATGTTCTTCAAAGAATCCATGCTCGCGCCACCGAAGTAATAACGAGGAATTCTTATTTTATTCAATTCAGGAAGAAGGCTGCTCCACCTGTACCAGCTCTCGTGTAGGTGTTCTGGAATCGGTTCATCCCAATTCGTTCCAGACCGCCAAATATCCTGCATTAGTGTCTTCCCATGAATGATAAAGTGTGCAACTAACCCCAGGGGGTCGAATAACGACATGACAGTCCTTAAGACTTGTCGTTTCGTGGGTATAGTTTTGATGTCGTCCCTTGAGGTATTTTCGAAGGTAAATGTGTCGTCTGTAGGGTTCCATATCATGCCAAGAATTCGCTCCGTTTCATTACGGTTGTCTAAATTCATTGATTTATGAGATTGACAAACCGATTGGCCTAATTGTTTTAGAACTTCATCGGAATTTGAAGAGAAATTACGGATCTCGAAACCACCTTGCGCATGTACATATTTTACTTCGTTACACAACCTAACCGCCTCCTCTACTGTATTCTCGCTGTCCAAAAAATCGTCAACGTAATGGTTATCAGTGATGGCCCTCACTGCTCTCGGAAACTTTGACGCAAACTCTTGGGCATTTTTGTTTTTGACATACTGTGCGGAGCAGGGGGAACATGTCGCGCCGAAAGTAGCCACATCCATCACAAAGATTTGCGGTGTCTGTTCCGGTTGATCTCTCCAAAGAAATCTTTGTGACTGTTTATCCTTCTCGCTTATTCTAATTTGGTGGAACATTTCTTTAATGTCCGCCACTACAGCTATTTTACGTTGCCTGAAACTCATCAGGATTGCTGGCAGCGACGTTATCATATCCGGTCCTTTCAGCAACATATCATTAAAGGAAGTACCGTTCACTCGCGCGGCTGCGTCCCATATTAGACGCAATTTCCCGGGTTTTTTGGGTTAGTCACTACTCCGAGGGGAAGATACCATACACGATTACTAGGCGTCGATTCTAGCTCGGCTTGAGTGATTCGATGTGCGTACATTTTAGTTTCATACTCGGCAATTTTGGCTTTTACTAATTCCCTAAGTGATGGATCACGAGATAGACGCCTTTCTAGACATTTCATTCGGCTTACCGCCATGGGGTAACTATCCGGAAACGAAAAGTCGTCGATCTTCCACAATAAACCTGTTTCAAATGCACCATCTACTCTTCGTGTGGTTTTCTCCAGTAATTCCTGGGCACGCTTTTCGCATTCTGCTATGGGTTTGATTGTAACGCTTGCCTCCTCGACACGGAAGAACTGTTTCATGAGACTGTGCAGCTCTCGATTTTCTATGTCTGGTTGAGAATGAGTGTGTAGCTGTTCTATGGTTTTATTCTCCCTTGATTGTCTCCCATATACGCACCAGCCTAAGCGCGTTTTCACGGCTACTGGATCATTTTCATCGCCTTCGCGTGTCTTTAGTGTTGTTAGCAACCGAACATGCTCAATACCTATTATCATTCTTGGTACTACGTCGGTATAACCGCGAACTGGAAGACCTTTCAGGTGAGGATAAATCTTTTTTAGTTTTTCGTAATCGAATGTTTGACTAGGAAGTTGCAATCTGTTGACAGTTCGAACGTTGTTTAGTTTGAATCGTTCTTTGGCCGGACAGCCAGATAACACTATTGAAATTCGCTGAGAATCCTTCTCCTCACGTGTTATGTTATCCGTCCAACTTAACCACAAAGAATCTGCTGGGCCAGATATGCCTAATTCTATCGCAACTCCAGCCTCTAGGAGAGTTGATGTAGAACCTTCATCGAGAAAGGCATACGTCTCAATTCGTTTGTCTTTCCCCTCGATTACAATCGGCAAGTATCGGAACAGTGAGTAAGGCATTGAATAATGGTGGTTTTGATGAACTACACAGTTGGCAGTCGTATCTCGACTAGACGTGGTTGCGTTTTCAGCAAGCGAATGTAAGAGTGAATGGTGATGGAAACGACAGCCTTCTATTCCACATTCTTTACCTGAACGACAAGGCCATTTGCGATGTGGTATCAAGCAGCTTCTGCACAGTCTCTTCTGGCGCAGAGCCTTCCACCTGCCGTCAATATTCAAGGCAAGAAACTCTGGACAACTAGCGATTTCGTGGCTCGAGCTCTCACAGTGTGCACATTTTTTGTGCAATGGCTCATTTGCTGATGGCTCCGTTTTAATATTTGCTTTCGTCTCCACGGAATGTATACACAAGGTTTGGTCGCTGATTGGTTGTGCTCTGTCTAAATCAAACACGGCTTCTGTCGATGCTTCTTCAGAGTGCATATATAGACGACCAGCTTTGGTGGACTTAGATTGGATGGATGGAGTATCGCTATGTAACTTTCCAGGAAGTGTAACATCCGAAGCAATGGTTACTAGCTTTCCCATAAATAGACTAAATGCTGCTAAGTTGACCGATGGACATGTATCTTTGAAACATGACTACTCCATTTTCAATTGAGGAGGAAGTTTTTCGACCAGCTCATAAATTAGCATCGGGTTGCTCAGGTGGTCTTGAAGATTAGCTATAGCCATATGGTCCACAAGATTCTGCACTGCAAGTCCAAATGTTATGATTGATGAAATATTCTCGATCTTCGGTGCCGGTACGGAACGTAATCGGTGGAGCAAAGTATGTATTAGGACTTCTGGTCTACCATATAATCTTCGAAGCGTCTCGATAACGTGTGGTACTGACTCCGGCATCAATAAACGGCTTTTAACTGACTCGAGCGCACAGCCCTTCAAACAGCGTTGTAATCGGGCTAGATTTTCAGCATCCGTGAAACCACACGCCTCTGTACTGTTATGGAATGAGCTACTAAATAGGGGCCAATCTTGAGGGTCTCCGGAAAACGTGGGCAGCTCTCGTGGCATAACTTGCCTAGCAGCAAGTTGTGCGGGTGATGGTCCGGAATTTTGAACAGGTGCGTTGGATACAAACGGTGGGTACGCCTGCGAATTAAGATTCGGTGCACCTCCTGGATACTGCGATAGATTGGAAACGCCGATTCCGTATGAGTACGGTCCTGGTGGATATTCGTCACGGGGAGCGGGTGTTTCGAATGCTGACATACGTGGAACGCCGCTTTGCAATCTTGCCGATGAACTAATAATCGGTTGTGTAAATGAATTCATTGATGGCCAAGTTTGCGTGTTTACGAATGTTGTGTTGGCTGTCATCGTGTTTATCGCACCGTTCCTCGAATAATAAAACGGTGGAGCACGGCTGACAGATTCGTTCGAAAACGGTGCAGCTTCATTTAGGTAATGTAAATTGGCAATACATACTGGTATATGTGCTTTCGATACACAGGTCGATACATTTTCGATAGGTGCTATCGTCAAAGATACTGGGTTTGGAACATGTGTATTTGTCAGTGATCGTATTGTTGGTTGTGCACTTGTTGGATATTGAACGCTTGTTGGGTACTGCATCGAATATTGTCGTTCGAGTTGACACGAATACAGACGAGGAGGGTTCGTGAGTGCGGCTGATTCTCGTATATCTTGTTTAGTGTGCGTTGGGAAATACATCGAATTGGATCCATACAGCATTGTTCCTGAGCCTGTTGTAACGTTTTGCGCTGAGAAATTTTTCGGTGGCACACCTATGACGTGATCAAACGAAACTCCGGGAGTCATGTTTTGATAATGTAAACCAGCGGAATAATTCTGAGCCGCAATGGCAGTGGTAGTCCCGATATTTACCGGTACAGTTGAAGCAGAAGCCTGGTTTAAAAGTGGAGCAGAAGATGATTGAATGTTGTTCGGCGTTGATGTGGATTTTGGCGTGCTAGTGGCCTGAGAAGTTTGCGTTTGGGCAACTGTTGCTGTAAAATAAACTTTGGATGCCGGATAGGTAGTTTGGTGGGCGCTTGTCTTTACCTGGTGCTCTGTGACTTCGCTGTTTGACAAAACTTCTGCTGGTTGTCGTGTTTTGTCGAGTTGCGCTTTACTAAGCCACGTTTGTACCTTGTTTCTGGCCGCCCTACTACTCAAACTACTTTTCCCACTGGCTCCGTCTTCTAATTCTCCCATTGCAGCAATGGCTAGCTCATACCTCTTGTTCAGAAACATCTCCTCTACTTGGAGCCGTTTCTTGCGCATATTTTCTTCTAACTTGGCTTTCCTTTTTCGATTTTCTTCCTCTTCAACAAGCTGCTGCTTCGCATTTTGCTCTTCATCCGCCAATAGTTTCAACTGTAACCTCCGTTGCTCTTCGAGGAGCTGTAAACTCAATTCAGCTCGCGTGGATCGTTTGCTTGCCCGCGAACTAGCGATCGAAATCTTACTGAATGAATCCACTATGTCTATACATTCATTACATTTCCAACTACGATCTGGGTTAGCTATCGAGTCCGTAACCCCTGCGCACATGAAGTGCATCCAACAATCACATTTATCGCATGCGACCATGTTATCCTCGGAGTTGGAAAGATCGCACTTCTTGCAATGTTTTGCAGCGACTTGTTCCATTGCTTAGATAAATTATCCGGCACGGTTGAAACGGGTTCTACTAATATATTATAAATCTTGAAGTTTATTCTCGCACAAACAATCGAAAAACCTCTTGACAGCAGTTCAGACAGCTTCAAGCTGAAATTTATTGACGTAATTTATATGCTTCTAATGTGTCGTATTTCAGGAACTTACATTTAGTGTTTTTCTATTGTCCAAGACCTTCGTGCTTGGGAACTTACTTCCGTTCAACCTGTTGTCGATTATTGGCTCTGAAATTCATTTCAATTGTGTAACAAATTCATTTTTGTTTAAACTAAACCTACAATTAGCGAAACTCACTGTCCACTCAACAGATCCTTTTCCAATTAAATTTGAAATTATAACTTGTAACTATAACTCGCTTCCTGACTTTTAAAGTAAATCCTAATAAATATTCAAACAAATATAATAAATCAAAGGGTTTTATATAAATTTTACACTTAATACCGCCAATTCAATATCGCCTCGGACTTCGCCTTGTTATTCTTATTCCTAGATTTACTTGACAGTAGAATTGTCATTTCGGTGGACGTCCGGGACTGACACCATGATTTACAGCTATGTGCCCATTGGTTGTGCTTAGGGTTGCGCTAACACCCGCAGTATGGAAAAAGTGCATATATTTTTTCGTTTTCCAGTTCTTTAAAAACTGATACAAAATGATTTTTGTAAAATAATCCCCCTGGGCACTCGAAAGCCAACATATGGAGCTACAACATAGAGCATTACATGGTGACAAAAACATGCTCTTACCATGTTATATTTAAGTATATCCTTAATATATCCGTCTTACCCCCAGTTCCCCTACATGATGCATTCGTCCGAATATGTAATCCTTACCGTTGATTCCCGATGCCCGATATCTACCCCCAGCTTTGTCCACAGCAAACGCAAACGTGCCTTATCAAATAAACGAATTGAATAATAAAATAAATAAAGAGATTCATAGGCTTCAAATACCTAGAGCAGGAAAACACCGAAGTGATACAAGTATTCAACAAGGAACTCGTAGCAGTGGCTAATGTGGTGAAAAAGGTACCTGGAGCGGATAGAATCCCTAACGTCGCACTGATAGTGGTAGTCCCGGCATTTCCGAACATGTTTAAACTAGTAATAAGAAAATTACTAAATGAGGGGCCCTTTTCTGATCGATGCCGAAGCTAGTGTTATTGTCAAAGCGGGTAAGCCGCCTGAGAATCGCTTACTGGGTACTTTCAGAAAACTCTTGGAAAAGCACATCCTGAACAGGCTGACAACATTTATGGAGAGCGATTATAGGTTGTTGTAGAAACAACTCAGAAGTCACGATCGGGGAGCATTCCATAATCTCGAAGCAAGCGCTGAAACAACAGGAAGTGACGATCGACGACCGACTGAATTTCAACACCCTATGTCGATTATATCTGTGAGAAGGCAGTCAAAGCTATGAACGCATTAAACAGAAAATTGCCGAACAGCGATGAAGCAAACAGTAGCAAGAGGCGCCATCCGACTAGTGTATCATCGTCTATTCTGATGTATGGAATTTCTGTCAGGGTCACGGTGCTGGGGACACAGCGTAATCGAATGAAACCAAGCAGTACATTTAGGCTCAAAACCATGCGAATCACGAGCGTGTACATAGCTGTTTTATAGGATGCAGTCTGTGTCGTCGCCGGAATAATCACTATCTGCATCATTCTAGTGGAGGATAGCGAGTGTTATATATAGAAGAAGACTACGGAAAACACTGATATCTAACTCGATGACCAAGTGTAAACAAGGGGATTTGGCGGATGATTGTTGATGAACACACAGACTTATACCGGTTATCCCGATCTGGCTGAATATGAATTGGATATAAGTAACCTTCTAACTCAGACATTCTCAACCTGGGGTCCGCGGACCCCTAGGGGGCCGTCAAGTCGTTGCTGGGGGATCCGCAACCGCCCAGGGTAATTTTGAAGGGGTCCGCGACCGCCCAGGATAATTTCGAAGGGGTCCGCGATAACCCAAGGTGATTTCGAAGGGGTCCGCGGAGCAAACAAGGTTGAGAACGGCTGTTCTAACTGATACAATTCCTGGTTGGTCATGATTGATTCAAATCGTTCCTACGATCAGCAAGTTAGCAATACTAATAAACAGATGGATGAGGATGAATGTTGGTGGCAGCCCGCCTGTCACTCAGTTGACGCACCGAACAGCATCCGGTTAGCTAGTCAGAATATAATAGAGTTCAGTATCAGTAACACGCGTTTTTATCACTCTGTTTTGTCCGCGTTATATTTTAATAAAGTATATATGTTTTAACGTATGGGTCGTATAATCTTCTCTATCGGTCACCTCCGAACACGGCCCACAACAATGAATAACTCCAACTCGGTTAAAAATCCTGCGAGGTTTACGGTACGAACGAAATGAGAGAGTGCTACAATCAGCGTAAAACCCTCGTAATTCCACATACATGCGCCTATAGACACATATTCCCGCAGATACACACAGAGAAGTAGCCTTGGAAGTAGAGCTAGAGATTACAATGCGGAAGGGCTGGGGTTACATTTCATTTCAATCATTTATGTGATTTAGCATTTCTTTTGTTCATTTTGATCATTTTGGTTCATTTTATCTATTAATTCGCTTCCTTCTTTGGATTCATTCTGATCAGTTTATTCATTTCATGAGTTTATTCATATCATTCATTTAAATTATTTTATGCACTCTTTTTATTCTATGTATTATATTTATTTTCGCCTTGTATTGATGAAACTATTTGTACAGTCGAACGATATTCATGATTTCAGGAGTTTATTCACGATTTTTGTGAACGTTATCGTGATATTTTAAATATGAGTAGAGTGATTCCCTTTCATGATTTCAGGATTTTAGTCACTGTTTTTTAATATTTTAGTCATGAGTATTGTGATTTATGTTCAATATTTCAGGAACTTTACCATTATTTTCATAGTTTGTATTCACGTTGTCGTGATATTTTTGTCACGAGTAGAAATTTATGTTTATTAATATTCATGATTTCAGTATTTTAGTCATGATTTTTGATATTTTTGTCACGAGTGTGATTTATGTTCATGATTTGAGGATCTTAATCACTATTTGCGTAATTTCTTCCAGAGCTTACTTTCGAATTTGACACGTAGAGTGATGTGACTCATGTTCATGATATCAGCAGTTTTATCATAGTATTGGCAATTTTTCTTCGTCTTATCGCGATCTAATGTTTTTTTTTGTTATCATCGGTTTTTTACGCGGAGTAGCGTCACAATATGAACTGTCATAAAAGTTCGACAGATTCGCGGTATCTTGTTCTGTGAACTATATCACGAATATGATTTGATGTGCTCAGCGCGTTTTCTATCCAGGCATCACACTGAACTTTATCAAATGAATAACGATGTTAGAGGTCTTAACAGTTTTCTCATATCTACTGTTTGTACCTATTACTGGTCGGTAACAGCTGGACATTTCATGAAAAAGTGCATTGATCAAAAATAATTCCACGAACAATACTCCAATTTTTTTTAAATAGTTCACGTGAAAATTTCATTATCAAGTTGCATGATATTGACAATAATTAGGGATATCTTCTAAATATCACAAGCACGCAAAATCAAATGTAAGTCATGTTTAAGGAATCACGGATCATGAATAATATTTCATGAATATGTGAGCTATTTTATAATCCGACGTGACTATTGTTCTAGGAATCAAGAACCAGTTCACAAATACATGAATACTATTTTAGGATTTCGTGAACTATTTCACTGGAATGAATGGTATGTCGTGGTTGTTATACTAATGATGAACATGAACCAGCTCACGAGAAAAAAATAATATTTCATGATTTTGTGAACTATTTCACGAGAACGGATATTAGATTGTAACTATTATACAAGGATGCATGAATCAGGTCACGAATACATCAACAATGTTTCATAATTTTGGCAACTAGTTCGCGAGCACGAATGGTCAGTCATGATTATTGTATTAGGAATCATGAACCAGTGCACGAATACATGAATATTTTATAATTTTGTGAATTATTTCACGGGCACACACGGTCAGCCGTGACTATTTCCCTTGGAATTATGAACCAGTTCACGAATACATGAATAATATTTCATAATTTTGTGAACTATTTCAGGAGCACTGATATTTTATCGTAACTAATATATAAGGAATCATGAATTAGCTCTCCAGGATTGAATGGATTCATGAATAAAATTTGAGATTCGTGAAATAGTTCACGAGAAAATATCCAAAATGTTTTGATTTCGTGAACTAATGTCCCTAAATCTATGAATAATATCATGAGTCGAGCTTTGGTTTTATGAATAATGTTTATAAAGTTATGTACTAAGTAGGGAAAGTTATGAAAATTTAGAGCCATAGTACTGAAGTGAGAGCAAGGATGTGAAATATACAAATCGGAAAATAGAAGTGGCAGGGTCATTAGCAGGGGCTCAAAATCTTAGAGCTAATCTTTTGTCTTCTGCTGCAGGAATCGAGCTTAGGCAGCATAACTACGAACAAAATGTCTCCAGGTAAAGATAAACTTGTCCCTCTTTACTGTGAAAACCGACGGGATATTTTATTCTTGTGACTTATGTTCATGATATCAGCAGTATTATAACGATATTCATAACTCTTCTTCGCTTTATTGTGGTAGGTTATTTTTGGATTACTATTGAATGTTTAACTCGGAGAAACATAACAATATGAACTGGACCATAAAAGTGTAACCAATTCGCGGTAACATGTTTTGGGAAATGTGCTGCTAACACGATTTGTAACTCAATAGTTTATTTTGACCGCTCAACTCAGTTTTCATTTTCTGCTCGGACACCACATTGAACATTATCACGGGAATAACGATGTTCGAAGTCCTAATAGATTTCTTACATTCACTGCTCGTATATATGGCTGGTCACTACCAGACACAGACCATATTGTATTTCATCATAAATATTTTGGAATAGTTCACTCAAAATTTTCAAGATCATATGTAGAGTTTTATGAAAGTGAAAATGATTATGGATATCTTCTAGATATTTCCAAGCACACAAGATAGATCGCGAATAATGTGCTATGAATCAAGAACCAGATCACGAATGCCTGTTAATTTATGATTTTGTGAACTATTCCAACAGCACGTGGTGAGTCATGACTAATATACTAGGAATCATGAGCCTGAAAATAATATCTTGCGATTATGTGAACTATTCCACGAAAACAAATAGTGAATCGAGGCTTATATATTAGGTATCATGAATATGTTCACGAGGCATCAGGAATATTATTGAATATTATTCCATGTTGAGTGGAAGAGTTCAACTAAGTATATTCAGACTTATTTCTTCATAGCGAAAAACAATTTTGGTAAAAGAAAATATTTTTTTTCTCCATATTCAAACTGTTTAGTTTTTGTGAACTAATGAATAATCCCGAAAACCAAATCATGAATTCGTTCACTGTCAGACTGTAAATGTTTCTTAATTTTAAAAAGAAAATAATCGACTAGACTTTTGGTTTAGGAATGTTCATAAAGTTGTTAACTATTACACTGTTTTTGCAATGTTAAAACCTAATTGTTCCAAAATTCACTATTTTGCGATCCATTAGTTCCGTGTTGCATTTACGCCTCGAAGAAAACACCAATAAATTAGGTAAATACATCATTTCTCAATAGTTAGACATGAATCATTCCTATGAACGACATATTAAAATGTACGACAATGTCGTGTTTGAGTTGAATGTACTGCGAGCCCGCATTTATCATCAGAAAATTGTGGAAAACTAAATGTCGAATAAATAAAAATGAATGTTTGTATGTGTGTGAATTATGGACGCGTAAACGCCTTACCGATTTGCCATAAAAATGTATACGTAGTAGACATTTGTTATCTGCTCACCAGATGGCACTTCGGAACAAATTGTGTTTCACTCCAATTTCGTTGAAAGTCGCAGCAACGCGCGACGGGTATTAGCTAGTATCGAATAAAAATGGAGCAATACCGTTTTCAGCAAATCTTCTTCATTCGACAAATATGTTATAACTTCATCAAATGAACACCTACATGAAACATTATAACAGATTCGGAAAGTACACAAAATTTCACAAAACATTCAATCAACATAAACTAAATATACTAGAATTTGATGATTTGACTTTTATTGAAATACGTTAAATGTTCTAATTTGTCACGCGTTGTAACGTCACGTTCCATTATCGGTCATAAAACAATCCTCTTCCAGTATAATCAGTTAATGTTGATTGAATATTTCGTGAAATTTTGTCTACTTTCTGAATCTGTAATAAGTTTTGATGTAGGCCTTCATTTGGTAAAGTTATAACACATTTATTGAATAAACATTCGTCAAATCGTTGTAACGTCACGAAAGAATGTGAGGAATTCCACGAACAATTTTTTTTGTTCGATTATTGTATTTTATACAGCAAAACTTTCTGAGAACGAGTTTCAGGGAATAAATATTTATGCATGAAAAAAAATATGCACTGAAAAAAATGTTGTGTCGTTATTCACAAAAACAAAATAATTAAAAATTAAAGTTAAAAATTTAAATTGTAAAAGAACATTTTTTCTAATTTTTTATATTTTGTCAACAAAAACCTAAAAAAAAAGAAAAATTTTGAATGAGATTGTATGATGGAGAACTTATCGGTAATTTTTTTTTCTAACAATAACTTTATACATGTTCTTAAATTTCATACTAATTGACATACAAAACTGTAATTTTATTACAGAATATTATCCTATGTATCATTTTAAATCGAAATGCATTTAACAAAAATATTGCAAAATGCGATAGTTTTTGAGATATTTGGAATTTTGTTACAACAAAAACAGTTAATTCGTGTGAATATGCCTTTTCTAAAGTCCCCGGTTTCTCATGGAATCATCTCAGGTGTCAAATGTACTTTTTTATTTAAAGGTGAAAGTCACTTTTTCACTTTAACTCGAATACTGTTCTACTTTAAATTTTTTGGACATCATTTTCGGATTCAGCACACGATTTTCCATCGAAAATGGAGGTCACATATTGAAGCTCAGATTTTTCTTTTAATTTTGTATTGGTGGATGAACTCACAAATATATAGCAATTTTGTCACACCCTCATCAACATTCATTTTCTTCGTACACTGATAATTTAAATTCGTAAATATAATGAAATCGATCATGCAATGCACGAATTCATTCGTTGTTTTCTGCAACGAAGTATTTTCGTGCATTGTAAATAGTGGGCTTCGTTCATTTCATGAACAAGAATGCCTGCTTGGTGAACGAAAGCTTTCGTAAATTTTACACATTTAATGTACACTGCACGAATATTATCGTTGATAAAGACATTATTTTTCGTGAATGAAACGAAATGTTTTGTTTATTTTAATAAGCGTTTGTGTATATTACGTTGGCGGCACGAATTCATTTCGTTTATTTTAGAAAGGTTTTCGTATATATTAGCCTCTTATTGTTTTCAGTCGATCATTTGGGATCGATCTTTGACAATATCGATTTTTTTAAATTAAAAAAATCGATTTGGCTAAATCGATTTTATTGTGGTACGAAGAAATGGCCGCTTGATGAACGAAAGTTTTCGTAAATTTTACTTATTTAGTTTACATTGCACGAATGTAATCGATGATAACAACATTATTTTTCGTGAATGAAACGAAATGTTTCGCTTATTTTAATAAACGTGTATGTATATTACGAACGATTTTGTTGATCGCACGAATTCATTTCGTTCATCTTAGAAAAGTTTTCGTATTTATTAGCACACTATTTTTTTTCAATCGATCTTTTAGGATCAATGTTTGGCAACAACGAGTTTTTTTTAAACAAATGGCACAAATCCCAGACTATGTACGGGGAACGTGCCATTTGAGCCAATATATTCTGATATCTGGCCGAGCAACTATATCCTTGATTAAAATAAAACCTTAGTTCATCGTTCTGTTTGACAATTCCGTTAGAACTAGCAATTTCCAGGAATAACGTCGAGCTGAAATGCACTATTATTCATCAAAACGAAATCGTATCACCAAAAAGTTAAAAAGAACGTAAACAATTTAAGAAAAAATACTTGCACAATTAAAAATGGAATTTTATCACAAAATATCTAACTATGTTACATATTACGAAAGCTCAACCATGCATGTCATTTACTTCCAACACTCATTTGGTAACCTTCATTATACATAAAGAACAAAAGAACCTTCCAGTATCTGAAACGAAACAAATCGATGTTTGGCCGTTGATTTGTTTCTGATCTACACTATGAATCTGTTGTTTTTGTTCTTTGCTAATCTTTAAACTAGCAATCGCGAAAAGTAATAGCGTATATAAAATTCTATTGTCAATTCTGATGATACAGGAATTATGAAACTGTTCCCCAAATCTGAGTGTTCGAATCCTAACGAAGAACGATTGAGTTCTTATTAGATTATGAATTCTTCCTCGGTAGCTCATTTGCGTATTTCAAAACCTTCGTATTCTGAGGTTTTATATTTTTATGGTTCCGCCGAAAGATATCGTCGAATTAGGGTTGGACTGTATACGCATTTTCAGACTAGAGGAAAATGTGGGGAATAGCCGGCTTAGTCATAATACCATGAATACCCGCTTTCTATAACTAGTAGTAATTGGGACAGTATTGAGTAGCTTAAATCAAACTAAGAGTTAGTATTTATTGTGCATAATATAAATGTGCAAACAAATGTTCGATGTTAGCAAACTAACCAAATTTTGTTGACAAGTGAAATTATCCGTCAAACTATATAAGCGCAATTTTTCACATTCTAGTGATTTGTTTGTCGAAATGTAGACAAATATGCGGATGCGTAGCACAAAAGATGCTTTGAATGTCATCATAAGGCAAACATGATATGAATTACTATGAAAACTACCAATAACTATATTACTTAGGGTTTTGGCGTCAAGTAACTCAGACAAAATCGGAGAATCGAAGACCACTTGAGCAAGATGCCACAACAGGTACTTGTGATAAAATGTGAGAAAATCGACTTTTCTAAAACTGTGTTCCGAATTTCGTTCAACTGAAAAGATATTCTCGAACCACGCTCCTGTGATTGTTAGATGTTTAAAAAAATTATCTCAATCAATGTACTAATTGAATTGCAGCTATCTGCGTTATACCAGACAGTCAGTCGATATTCCGTTGAATATTTTGGAATGAACAAATTTTCATTCACTTCCTCTGAGAAATCGAAGCCGGCAGCAGTGACCTTGTAGTAAATAAAACTATTTTTAATCTACAATGTTCTAGACCACCAAATCAAAGTAATTTATGTCTATTCAAATAGGTAATGCAATTTATACTTACTCCTCATCCCATAATTATATTCAAAAATGCTTACTCAAACACACATGCCATATCGTCGCTGTTGTGCTTCAAATAGGTAATGCAATTTATACTTACTCCTCATCCCATAATTATATTCAAAAATGCTTACTCAAACACACATGCCATATCGTCGCTGTTGTGCTATCTTATGACAAACGCCATTTTGGGGTGAACTGAGTTAGATATGCCATGTTACTAAATTTTAAAATCTCTATAAAGTCGCGTTTTCAAAATTTTGAAATTCTGCTGGGTTACTGAGATATAGCGAAACACGATTATGACAAGCGCCAATTTCTCGAGTGATCGAGTTGTGCTATCTTATGACAAAGAAAAAAGAGACAAACATTCTTAGTTTGTTGGCTTGCTATAAGCCGAAAAGCTTATAGCAAGCCAACAGATGTCTCTGATGACATAGGTAATTCCTATGCAAATCAACCATAAGCATTAGCTAGGTTCTTGTCACGGGAGCAAAACTTTTCCTACCATAGTTTTTTTCTGGGAATGGTTGGCTTATATATTCAAGATTATTGAACAAATTTCCTTTTGAGATTTCCACTTGTTTTGGAAAGTATACCGAAATGTAGTGATGGATTATGCAAGAAGAATATTTGTTTCGTCTAGTCACCTGTCAACAATAACATTGTTTGATAGACATTGTCTCTAAATTGTCAATGAAACAAACTTTTGTTTATTGTTTTTCCTGAATAAAGGAGGAAAATTGGGAAAACTTTGTGTTCCAACACTATCATTTTGCAACCTGATATTGCTGCTATCGCATGGAAAAGTATAATATTGGACATAGTGATCTATAACGCATAATTTTACGAATCAGTTATAATTCATTTTATATGAAATCTTCTGTGCACATTTGTGACACGTCATACATATTTTATCATGAATACACACTTATGACACGTATGCGAGCGACTTTGGTTTACATTTTAAGCAAAAACTGTATGTGTAGTCAACCGATCTTCACACAAATCGAGATATTACTTCAGAAAAGATAGAAGTATCGAATGTCTTATCCGCAAAGCTTCTAGCATTTATAAATTTTAAGATATTCAATCTCAAACTTTAAAAATCGTTTTTCTCGAAAAGTGCTAAATGGCGCTTGTCATAAGATAGCACAACAGCGACGATATCTCGTCGAACTGAGTCGAATGGTACATCATACTGAGTAATCCAAACTTCGGATAGATGGTCAAAATGGTAGCCGGGTTGAATTGGTTTTATTGAACGTAAAATTGTTCTCAATTTTTTTTTAAAGCGTATTGTCATGAATTCGCATGCTTAACCCATAAATTTTTTTTTCTCAAAGTGCAATTGCACAAAGTGTCGGGAAAGAATATCTTTACACTCCGTAAACTGGAACATATTAGAATACGCATAAGAAAATTGAATTTAGAGCCAATCTCAGGATTTCCGCTTCCATTTTCGATCAATTTGAGTACTTTTTATATTTCAGATTAGAAAACATTTTCGCTATAGTCGCAGGATCACGAATTAGTTGTGCGCCTGTTTTCTACATGTCAGCTAAGATATTAGGTTACAGTACTAAACATATTCCGAGAAAAGCTCATTCGAATATGTCCTACTACTACGTACATTTGAGTTTCCGAAAATTTTCGCAGACAATGGCCTCCGGAATAAGATACAGAAAAAATTACAATGATGTCCTCTTTTAGCCTTTATATAGACGACAAATCGTCGCTGTTGTGCTATCTTATGACAAGCGCCATTTAGCACTTTTCGAGAAAAACGATTTTTAAAGTTTGAGATTCAATATCTTAAAATTTATAAATGCTAGAAGCTTTTCGGATAAGACATTCGATACTTCTATCTTTTCTGAAGTAATATCTCGATTTGTGTGAAGATCGGTTGACTACACTTACAGTTTTTGCTTAAAATGTAAACCAAAGTCGCTCGCATACGTGTCATAAGTGTGTATTCATGATAAAATATGTATGACGTGTCACAAATGTGCACAGAAGATTTCATATAAAATGAATTATAACTGATTCGTAAAATTATGCGTTATAGATCACTATGTCCAATATTATACTTTTCCATGCGATAGCAGCAATATCAGGTTGCAAAATGATAGTGTTGGAACACAAAGTTTTCCCAATTTTCCTCCTTTATTCAGGAAAAACAATAAACAAAAGTTTGTTTCATTGACAATTTAGAGACAATATCTATCAAACAATGTTATTGTTGACAGGTGACTAGACGAAACAAATATTCTTCTTGCATAATCCATCACTACATTTCGGTATACTTTCCAAAACAAGTGGAAACCTCAAAAGGAAATTTGTTCAATAATCTTGAATATATAAGCCAACCATTCCCAGAAAAAAACTATGGTAGGAAAAGTTTTGCTCCCGTGACAAGAACCTAGCTAATGCTTATGGTTGATTTGCATAGGAATTACCTATGTCATCAGAGACATCTGTTGGCTTGCTATAAGCTTTTCGGCTTATAGCAAGCCAACAAACTAAGAATGTTTGTCTCTTTTTTCTTTGTCATAAGATAGCACAACTCGATCACTCGAGAAATTGGCGCTTGTCATAATCGTGTTTCGCTATATCTCAGTAACCCAGCAGAATTTCAAAATTTTGAAAACGCGACTTTATGGAGATTTTAAAATTTAGTAACATGGCACGCGGGTCGATGCGTACTGAAGGTTCGCCGCATCTGTTTTGGTGAATCTAATTTCAAGTTCCGTTATTGGTAACAGCCCGTGCATCGGGTTAACTATCCTCTGTATTTCCCTTCATGGTTCGATATAATCGTTCGTATACGTGTATTTCACAAACAATCCAATAAGGAAAATAGGAAATACTTTCGTTGATTTATAACATCTCGAGCTATCATAACTCTGTCTGTATAATGTGTTATCACTCGGTAGTTTGCAACCCAAAAATATATCGTAGGGAAGGAATATCAAAATTAGTCTAAATAATGTCGCAATAAATAGTGATCCGGCCCATTACGCAGATAAGATTAGCTTTTCTAGGCAATACTCCCACGGTCGGCTGTGTGGGGTTGGAATTGCTTTTGTTTGGTAAACGTGGGATACTCTCGGTGGCCGGCTGCCCAGAGTTTGGAAAGAACCAAAAACTAAACAAGATCTTCTTTTTTGAGCGATCGTGTTCTCGAAGACTAAATAAACTAGTACCTAGTGCTTTGCTGGTCGGATCGCTTGCTTGGAGCGAATCCTAGACCCTATATCCTTCCAAACCACTAACTCCGCGACATCTATGGAACAGTCTGATGAACCTTCTATATGCGGAATGTTATATATTATTTATATTATTTATATATTATTTTTATATTTATTCAAACGATCGCCGGGTAAAATCAGCACCGACACGATAGAAACCACGAACAAATTCGTCGCGTGATTGAATATTATTAAAAATATAAGCAGTGCTCCTCATAGCCGGCTATCCGGAGTTCAAGGTGCTCATTTTTCTAATCGTATTAATACAACAAATAAATTTCCCAAATTCTCTGCAGCCGGGTGCCCAGAGCAATTATTACATGATAACGCTATTGACACATTTATTAACAACTCTCCCCTTCCCGTGATACATGTGGAGATGCAGAGGATTCCTCGGTCTCTAGTAGCAACATGTATCGGACTAACATTCCTTCCTTTCCCAGAAGATCTGCATTCGGACGTAGCCGGCGTCGGTATTGATCAGCATGCAGGGATCAGAATAGATTGTACAATGTGGCTCATCATGTTATTCCCAAGCATGTTGTTCCAATGAACATTTTGCAACCTAATTTGGTTCTGGTCAATAACGGAGTAGCAACTACGGGCGATCTCTTATGCTTATGCTTATGCTTATGCTTATTTTAAAATTTAGTAACATGGCATATCTAACTCAGTTCACCCCAAAATGGCGTTTGTCATAAGATAGCACAACAGCGACGAAATAACTTCCTAATACAGAACCTGTGCCTCATTGTCTCAGGCGCAAATTGATATGTTGCGATAGTATGGAAAACCTGAACCTTTGAAACTTTTTCGAACTAGTATGAGAGCTTATTTTGGTAATTAGAAATAACAGTTGTCCATTTCACTCATTACTCCGATCATCCACGTGCTGCTATAGCTATAGATGTATCCACGTACTATAGGTAGCAGCAAGGAAGTCGAGGTTTTCACATACACATGTACGTTGAGCCAGGCGCGCTAACAGTGGTGTAACTGCGTAGTAGCGTGCGCTTCCGCCAATAAAGAAATTCTCGATCAATAGATGTATTTGCAAGCGTTGAATGTATTTTATTCAACGCATCACAATGTAAAAATCGTATTCTGCATCTTTTGGTAATCCACATGATTACAAACAGTTATAATCCATAAATGAACTTGTAATATACTACGAAGGAATAGGACGGAATCCTTGTTGATACAACACTGGTTTTGGTGGGGTGGAAACCAGAGAATACAAAGAAATGGGAGAGGCAATTTTGTTTTCGGGAGCGGAATCATATAGGATTCGAAATTTTCGCGATTTTCTCTACTAAAACTACCGATAACTTTGGAAGTAATTGGAAATTTGAAATAAATTTTTCACCAATGTCTTCGGTAATTATCCTAGTTTACTGGATACCATTTATGTTTTTTTATTTTTGGTCTATTTCCAAAGATATTGCGAGATTAAGGCAAAAAGGTACCGATTTGCTGCCCTCTTGGCGCGGAAATGCAGACTCCCACGTACACGTCGCCACTCAGTGAGTGAATCATAGTTGGCGTTTTCCACATTCCTCCATTCGACCTCTTATGATGAGTGCCCGGGCGCTTTACCCGTAGACGATTAATTGCATAGCGACTCTGTCTATAAATATACCAACCAAAGATCGCTAGACGATAATTTTCAAAAAAGGTAGATGATTGGCATTCGTTTTGAAAATTATCATCTTTATTTTATCTTGTAAAATTTTAGCGAATTTGTTCAATCTAGATTATTGAAGTGTACTAGTATTTTAGTTTTCCAGATATTATTGTACAATGAAGGTATAGATAATCCCTTATACACCTCCGCATTTAAAGATTTATGTTACTTTAACTCGAATGATAGGATGCAAATTGAGGCGCGATTGAGAGGGGAATAAAGGAATTTGTTCGTTATTGAGTGTAGAATAATAAAATTAGAAAGATTTTTACTCATATTTAACTTCTAATTTTTTTTGAACTAATAGAAGTTTTGATTGTTTCTGTGTTGTAACGTCACGAAAAATGCATATTTATTCAGTTTATCAAAAAATTACAATTTTGTTCAAATTTATATTCCGGATTCTCTTTGTATTCAAAACTACTTTTCCAAAAAGCCTCCAACTTCTTTTATTGGATGTGCGAAACAAAAGTTACAACAGGATACACTTTGCGTTGTAACGTCACGTAAACCAACTTTTATCAGATGCTTAAATGATTTTTCAGATATAGTGTTAAAGCTTACTTCGAATGGTTTATTAAAACGCTTTCAAGTTGTTTCATAAACAGGAAATTATACTAGCGTGATATTTATAAATTCAGAATGTATACCCTCAAGTGCTTAAGGGGTTATATACAATTAACGCACGCGACGTTTCAACGGTTTGACCCTCATTCTATAAATCTGTTATAACTTTTTCAAATGAAGTCTTTCTTCAAACCTAATTATAGATTCAAAAAATAAACAAATTTGTATATGGTCGGTGTTAAGTCAGACCGGACTAAGTGACAAAATATTGATTTCGAGAAAAACGAGTTTAAAGTTTGAATCGTAGCATCCTTTACATTATAATTGAAAATTAATTTTTGTCATAATTCTTGATTATTGTTACATATTCCAAATCTGGCAAAAGTCGAATGTAGCTGACGAAATTTCCTATCCAGTGACATCATTATCTCATTTTTTATGTTTTGCGACTTAGTCCGGTCTGACTTAACACCGACCATATAAGATTCGATCTACAAAACTCGAATGCACTGGGCGAGGTAGTTTTAATAAACGATTGTACACGTCACATTATATTTCATTAAGCCTCCGGCACTCGCGCGAATAGCTCCCCGAATGAGCAACCGCTGGTGCTGGAAGAAGATTTCGCTAGAGTTGCACAAAATACAACGGAGCGAGTGCCGGAGGCTTAAAGTTCACCTCCGCTGTATTCTCCTCGACGCTAGCTGGTCATATGATACGTTTCGATGCAATCGCGCTAACAGCAACGTAGTCCACGTTGGAAGGTTGTGAGGGAATTTCCGAGTGTTGTACTTGGGGTAGTATTTAGGCATGAATATTAATTCGTTCCCTGAATACTTCTTTCCTCCCAGCAATCAACCATTTCACACTTCGCTATCTTCGACGAGCCGCCTGTTATAATGTTATCCGCTACCACAGTTGTAGTCGCACGTGCTGTCAGTCAGGTGCCAACCAATTCTTCCGTTACAAACCGAAATACATCGTTGAAGCAGCTACATCATCGAATTGCCTGTGGTATTAAATCCGTTATGGACGATTATCTATTCGAATTTGCGGGAAATTGCAACGCAATAGTTCGGGCTACAGAGACCTTTCTGGTTGACCACACTAAATCGTCTCAATTGCTTAGAGTCGGATAAAAAGGTTTTGGCTGTGGTCTCAAATGAGCACGAAAAAGATAGATGGAGAGACTTTGTTGTAGTTTGCGACATTTTAAATCCCGTCGAATCAACGACTGGATGTAACACATCCTTTCGTAACATCACGGTGATGTGACGTGTTCTTTTTCCCTGAATATTTGTAACTATAACTTTTTTTTATAAGATCTTCATCCGATCATCTCCCCAAGTAAAAAGTAATTATAACATATACAATACTTCAGTGTATCGAGCCCTATCGATTGTCTGGCACTTAAATTGTGCTCGCTTCCTCATATAAATCCACTTGTTTAAGCCTAACAATACAAATACCATACTATAAGCTCGGATCGGGAATCTGATTCCAAATGAAACAAAGCAATACTGCCAGTTTATTTTCTTTTGTGAAATATGTTATAAAACCTACTTTTCCGGCTTCGGTTAACTATCATATTGAGCCGTATCAAATAAATAGATGTGTCAAATGGCTTAAATTTATCTATAACAGATATGAAAGAAAAAATTCTTGGTTTGGTCGATTACACTAGTTTACAAGAAAAATGAAGCTACAAGGAAAAGTATTTTTTAGACTAAGTTTGGGTCGCTGAACACGAAAACAATATTGATTTTTTTGTTCAAAGAAGTGATTTTGTGATTTTCTCAAAAAACTCGTTTTTGAGCACTTTTTGTAGTTTTTAGTTAATATTTCGTGTCAAAATCATTCAATTAATTCAGTCAATATTCAGGTTGAAAGGGGCCGAGATGCCCTTTCCAAAAACATATAATATGTGTCGATCATATGTAAAATTTTTAGTGCTGCAAGCGACCAAAGTTTGAAAAAAGTGCATTTTTGACCATTTTTAAAAGTTACCAATTTTTAAATGATTTTTTACCACAAAATGTTTTTTTCTATCGGACCTTTTAGAATCTAAGATGACAGATAATTTGTTTATGTTAATTTTAAACCTAGTATCACTAACATCGGATGGAAAATGTTGATGCTATGACACATTGAGCGAAATGGAATTTTTTTGATTTTAGCGGACCCTGCCCTGGTGCGGTGGTTTAGAGGGTGTGCACTGGTCTCATAAGCCAGTCGTCAAATATTCGAGTCCCTATCGAGAAGGAGTCTCAGTGGGATCGTAGCACTAGCCACGTAATATTCTGTGAACTGAGAATCTGCTGTGAAGCCTGTTGAAGCAGAAGGCGAAAATTCCTTTAATTCGTAAAATATGTAGGGTGAAGTGCCTATTTTCACCATACTAAGGAGGGCGCCTCACTGATTCATTAATTACTCGGCCTACAAACAATGGAATTCGTACAAATTGGCATCAACAGCTTTGCTTCGTTATAAAGTACCAAGATAATAACATACATGCGCTGAAAACAGTGAAATTCTCGTGTTTGAGCGCAACGAAAACACGAATCGAGTGCCCCTATTGTTGCGCTACCATTTGACTCAATGTGTTAAACAAAGATGGCAGACACTGCTCTAACCAACGGCTTCAAATGGGTAGCGTGATAATAGAAACATAGCGATAATGGGCTCATCACCCTACTCACCACAGACGAAACAAAAATTTTCCAACAATATTTTCACATTTTAAAAAGAGCACTTAGTTGTACAATGAAAAATCCAAAACCATCCAAATGCCGCAGGATGGATGGATGCAAGCTCGAGAAGACAGTACCCAACACAAACAATAACTATCAAGTATAGAAGATTATTTCAGCCGAAAGTATGATTGTGCGAAAAATAAAAAGTTACAATTTTCAATCAGTGCTTCATACCATCTACATTTTCATCCGATTTTTGTGACCATTGGCTTAAAATTTATTCAGAAAGGAATATTTATTTCATTAGATTCTAAAAGAAGTTTCTTCTGTCCTTCATTTACTATAAAAAAATTACTAGAAATATGCATTTTTTTAAAAAAGGTCGAACATTAGACTTTTTTACTTTGGTCGATTGTAATCATAATAAATGTACATTTCTCGACAAACATACGATTACGGCTTAAAAGCCAACTGTCAAAATTCTCTTTGAAAAGAAATTCCGGACAAACCGTTAATGGCTAAACGCAGTTCATAGCAGTTAATGCAAGAGAAAACTTTTTTCTTTCGTTTACTGTAAACATCTGTGATTGGTGGGTAACAGTTTGTTTGAAATTTCCTATCAAAGAAAATTTTGACAGTTGGCTTTTATGCCGTAATCATATGTTTGTCGAGATTTGATCTACGTATATTATACATTTTCAGAAACGGCACATCGTTACCTTTCGAACTGTTTCGATCGGATCCTATTTGAACAAGATAATTGACAAATAACTAAAATAGTGCCCAAAAACGCCTTTTTCAAAAAAATCTTGAAAATGCTTCTTTGAAAAAAAAATGGACTTGGTTTTCGTAATCAGCGATCCAAAATTAACTGAGGAAACACCTTTCTTCTTAGCTTATCGCGATTATCTTAAAATTGTTAAAATCTGTCACATTAGATTCTGAAAATATGAAAAGTTATTTTTTTGTAATAAAAAATAGAGCAAAAACAAAAAAAGGGAAGCAAAAGAAAAACTTTTTTTTAAAAATCGAACTTCTTTGAAAGAGAAATAGAGTATTATTTCCATATTCAGCGACCCAAAATTAATCTAGAAAACACTTTTTCTCGTAACTTCATTTTTCTTGTAAACAAGTGTAATCTTATTTAAGACCAAAATATATATGTGAAAAACAGAGAAATTTTCACTCGGCGCTTAATAACATCACCAGTTTTTGTCGGATTTTCATGATCTTAGGCTTTAAATTCACGTGAGAAGTTTATCTGTCACATAAGATTTTAAAAGATTTTTTTGCTGATTAATTTTTTTATGAAAAATCAACTAAAAATTAGTAATTTTACCAAACACTACTTTTTTTGACTTTGGTTGCTCTTAACCCTAAATTGTTGATATTTAATCCTAATGTGTTACACAATTTTGGAATAGGCACATCAATACCATTCGAATAGTAAGTCGTTTGTGTTAATCGGAAGATTTGTTCCTGAGATATTGACCAAAAACTGCAAAAAGTGCTCAAAAACACCTTTTTCAAAAAATCACAAAAACGGTTCTTTTAAAAAGAAAATGGATATGATTTCGTACTCAGCGACCCAAAATTGACTTAGAAAACACATTTTTTCTTAACTTCATGCAATTAACCCAATATTTGTAAACTACCACAATTTAAAAAATAAGCTGTTCTGGATTTTTGGACAACCCCATATGTTTATTCGAGTAAAATATCATTAACATGGCTATATGTAATAAATGTTTAAAATTTTACTCAAAACAATAGCACCAGCGTGATTTACAGAGTTATAGAAAAGTTGAAGATTTTCGTGACGTTACGACGCAATGAGATATCGCTTTTCCTGAGAAAGGAGCGTTGTAACGTCACGAAAGTAAAAGATGCTAAAAAAGAAACAAAACACTTTATATTTAATGACACCTAATTATTCGTAAGTTATTTAAAAATACTTCATAGAAGATTGGCTCTTGATAAAAAATCTTATAGAGCAAATATTTTGACTTTTAATGAAATACGCTGAAGGTTCTAATTTGTGACGCGTTGTAACGTCAGGTTACATTATTGGTCATAAAACAACCCTCTTCCAGTTTATTCAGTTTATGTCGATTGAATCTTTTGTGAAATTTTGTCTTCTTTCTAAATATGTAATAAGTTTTGATGTAGGCGTTCATTTGATAAAGTTATAACATATTTATGGAATGAAGATTCGTCAAATCGTTGTAACGTCACGAAAGAATGTGTCATATCGTATTAGTCTTAGTTCTTAGTTTGGGATATAATTTTTGAAATCCTAAGCACATTTTAGATTAATAAATAAAAATTCGACTTTTTAAAAATTCTACAGTGGTGTAACCACTTAAATGCCTATCAGACTGATATAAAGGATATTGAGACTATTTTCATCCTAATTATAGTATAGTATAACCCTACTCATTTGAAGCCTTTGATTAAAACAGCGTCTGCCATCTTTCGTCATCTCATTGCCGCAAATGGCAGGGTGAAAATCAGGGCACTCGAATTAAGTTTTCGTTGCGTTTAAATACCAGTATTCCACCATTTTCCGCCTTAATCCAAACTTTGCAAAAATACAATCAACGTTGTCTTCACATCATTCTCAAAGACATGGTTAATAAAAAGTGTCCTAATATTAATGTAATGCTCAAAGGTCTATTAATTTGCTTCACCGATCGTGCATAGATTACACACTTAGTTTGAATTATTGAGTATTGGAAAATTTTACTTGGGTTTTGAACAGCAAGCCATTCGGTAGTAAATTTAGTAAACCAATTCTGTTACCAAACTCTCCGCAATATTCCCTTTTTATCCAAACGTCAAAAATACTCAGCAAATTTTCAGATGAGGATTGCTGACTTGTTCAGTAATTTGATCATTAAATTTGACGAATTGCTAGTGGAAGTAAATTTACCAGCTTTTTAATAGTTGTACAACGGACCTAAATGACATTGGTTAAAAAGGTCCTTAAATAAACAAAAAAAATAGTTGTACAGAAAAAGACGAATGAAAGAAATCTTACATTTCCTGAACTTGATTACGAATTTTAGCCCGGGATTCCTGAGCACAAAACAATCTCATTATCAAAAAAAATTTTTGTTCACAAAAAAACAATCAATAATGCCGAATTATTTCCACATTGTCTCGATTGAATCTACACTTCCTTGCACTATCTGGCTTTTAATTAATATACTGGCGAGTCAAATCCTTTATCCAAAATCGTCTTGTGTAAAACTTCCCTAGTCAAGGAATAAATACACCTCAAACATAATAACGAGCAGAAAAATCTCATTGGTACTGCTTTCACTGGGTTCTGTTGAAAATTCAAGGTTTTACGAAAGGCTAAGAATTATTCGCTATGTGCGAACACGTCGTGTTAATGTTTTTCTCCGAAAATGGCGATTTAACAGATGGTTTGTTGTACTTGTTTTGTAAGTTTTTGACGAGATTCGATGATGTTTAACTAATAATAGTAGTAATAATAATAATAAATTCTATTAAAAATATTCCAGGTTGAAGCAACAAATAACACGGTGCTACAAAGATTTTGTACTTTTCAACAGACCTAGTATAGGTTGTAGATCTCATCAAATGCAACACAAAACGATGTAAGAAAAATGTTGTATACCCTCAAAATCTTGATTTATAGCAAAAAACGATTTTTCGAAACTTTCGGCACTAACAATTTTTTTGCGTGATCATTTTTCAACCGATTTTAGATTTTTATATCGCATGAACTCTTAAGGAGTTAGTGAGGTATTGTCTCGCACTATAAGATGCTATAATTATATCTTCCGTTATTTTATCCAATTTCATGCTCAAAGTTCACACACATACTTTTGAATGTATACGTAATCGAGCAAAAAAACCTGTTTTAATCCACCTAGCGGTGCAATTGCGCCTTTCTCAATCATGAACACGAGAATGTTTGCGTTGTTCATATTCATTAAAAGCTTTCAAATGCATATATTATATTTTATTATTATACATGACATGACATACAAGAAAAGAAATCATTATTCGAGTTCTACAATTTTGCAAAAGAAAAAAACAGCTACGGTAGTATTGAGCTGAAAAAAGGTGCGAAATCGGCAAAATCCCAAAAAGTCGATTTTTATCAAAAATGCATTTTAAAGATGTTTGGCATCAAAAATACGAAATCGATTTCTGAAATTTCATGGGATCCCCCCTTTGAAAAAAAAAATAGATTTCCGGCGTATATGGGAATTTCATATGTGACCGGACGGTTTAGTCTATATTCCCGGAACCATATAAGCGATCCGTGCGAAATTTTATAGACATCTGTGGGGATAATATAGCTATCATTTGGGAATAAGTTTGTGAAAATCGGCCCAACCATTTCCGAGAAACTGCTATGAGTTTGCTAGTTTTGAAAGATGACCGCTTTTCCCGGGCACTTCCGGAACCGTCTATGGTGGGCAATGTAGTCAACGAAAGTTTGTTTGGCCGTCGGTGACCTAGAACTGCAAATTTAAGTTGTTTGAGAGACATTTTAGCGTAATTTTTACCTTTTTTGCTTTCATCGGAGTATCGGTTTGAATCACAATTTGCTATGTGATCGCACGCCACAACCCGTAACTCCGGAATCGGAAGTCGGATCGGTATAAAATTTAATAGCCATTTACGAGGATGCAACATCTTTCATTTGAGACAAGTTTGATTGATTCGGTCTAGCCATCCCCGAGAAACCGATGTGACTGTTATTCTGAATTTGGATACTTCCGCCGGGGCTTCCGGAACCGATGATGGTGGCCACCCGAGCAAAGGCGGATAACATAATGATTTCAGATTGATATCATGTTTTGTTATCATTGTTATTATTTTGGTATTATGCTATCATCTTCACAATTCGGGAATAACTGGATCATAACAGAATTTGTTATCGCTACAGTTTTTGATACCAGCATTGAAAATTTCGAGGAATTTCAACAGTTTGACGGTTTTACTTCAGTTTCCAAGTCGAAGGCAATATAGTAACATACAGAGTGAGTCGAAAATTATAGTGACATTTTAGATTGATAGGTTTTTTTTTTTTTTTTTTTTTTTTTTTTTTATTTCAATTATAGAGGTTTTAACCTTAAGGTCATTCACCTCTTCGGGTTAGAAAAATCTCTTAGGAAAAATTTCTAACCCTATGTGCGGGGTCGGGACTCGAACCCAGGTGCGCTGCGTACAAGGCAATCGATTTACCAATACGCTACGCCCACTCCCTAGATTGATAGGTGAATCGGGTATGCATTTCTAGTTTTATAGCAAACTACAAGTGCAATCTAAGTTTTAAGGAAGGCTTCAGCAGTAACATAAAACCTTAGTTGTAACAAGGATAGTTATCGGAATGAAAGTAGAGTTTTATAGTAATTCAGTAGGGTAATTTCGGGAGAGATGCCGTGTCAGGAGAGATGCCGCACTCTCTATATCTCGTATATGGGGTCACTTTTATACGGTAATATGATATTGTGAGTTTGTATTTCGAAGAATTATAACTCTAGAGATGTAAAATAATCCTTTTAATTACTCACGAAAATTTTATTAATGATTTTGTGCGTTCAGTTGCATCACGGAGTGCCGAAAATTTTTCAGCACCGCATTAAAATTTCGTTTTTTTTAAATTGTTCGATTTTTTTTTTTGGTAAATCATGTATCGGTTGAATAGCTGGGACCTTTTAGAAGGCATTCTGATCATGAGCACAATTGTGACAGATACCACATCAAAATTGCGGGTGAGATGCCGCACTCAATGGAAGATGATGCATAGCTAAAATGTATTTTTTCCACCTCGGAATGTCATTAAATGATCATTTGCGTCAGGTATATGTTCTTATTAAGGTATATCCACAAACTAACAGACCTAACACAGTGACATATAGGATTTTGAGTCTATTTATCTATATATTTAAACGGGCGATTATTAGTTAGTATTAGTTACTTCGGTTTATTCTTTAAAGTTTCAGGCACTAATTTTCGTGAACGCATTGATTTGTAGTGATGTCAATATTGAGATAAAAGCGAAAATATTAACGAATTGATGCTTTTTCAAAATGAATCTTTCAAGAACAAACCTAAGTTGTATACATTCATTGGGAGAAACAGCCAAACAGTGCTTTTAAGGAACTGCTACCAACACATAGATATGTATATCGCTCGTACAAGCATATAGATAAATAGTGCCCTGAATTAAGTTACTCCAACTTAACCGTTACACAAGGTTGAGAAAGAAAAATATTTTTAAAATATTGAATAAAAAAATGTTTCTGGAAATGATAGTACCCCCTTAAAAAAAGTGAATGTGCTAGTCGATTTATAGGTGTAATCAAACTTCATGAAACTCAGCTGAAGAAACTTAAACACAAAAACATCAATGAGAACCAAAAAATACTTTTGTTCACCATTTTTCAGTTTGTGACCACGGTGCGGCGTCTCACCCGCACATGCGGCATCTCTCCCGCAATGACCTTTTTTGTAAAATGTTCATGGAAATTTGATGATTTTTTTTATTGCAAAAGTCATTTCACAGTATTTTAGAAACTTGTCGCAATTGATGAAAATGATTTCATCAATTATTGAATGGTTTAATTTGATGCAGGATCGATTTTTAAAAATATACGCCATCTCTCCCCAAATAACCCTATATATATATATATATATATATATATATGTATTTATTTCAGCTTAAATAATGTCGGTCAAATTTTAGGATAAGTTTGAGTAAAATGCTCGACAATTGTGATTGACACCCTCCATAAGAGTTTGTACAGTCGCACAGTATCGTCTAGCTTGACAAAACATCAAAATTTTATTTTGGATTTATTGAAACCTCATCGAGATAAACGTTCCAATCTGTTTAAAATAATTTCAATCGGGAACCACCATTGTAAACTTAAATAGACATACATGAAACCGCATACAGGAGCAAAGTAACAAACGTCATTATTATTCCTTGCATTAGTTTTGCTGCGGTGGAAAAATATTATTCGTATATGAAATGCAAATTTAACGTCCGCCAAAAGTTTACACAAATTTTTGTAACTTATAGGTCAGGTGAACGGGATGAAAAAACCAATCACCGATTGTCTTACAGAAACGTTTAATGTTCTAATGATACTCAGAGATATTTCCTAGAAAATGCACCGTGAAAATGCAGCATGAATCTTTGAGGAAAACCGAAACAAAAGGAAAACCGAAACAAATATCGTTGCTTAGCGCTGCCATGGAGTGGTGCAAATCAATTTTATGGCCCCAAAATATATCTGAAGTTTCAAACTAACAATTAAGACCTTGAACCGAAAAAATCTTTTACATCTATCCACTTGAAAAGGAGATTTTCTTAGGTAGGTTCGAATAGCCCCGAGTTTCCCCATTTTCAATGAATATATCAAAACTAATGAGTGATAATTGTGAATACAGGGCACAGTAATCAACAACTAACGAAAACACGTTAAACAACCAGTTATCATCAATAAGCACTTTTATGAAAATGATAACTGGATGAATTATTCGATAACATAAACATAACACAATTTGTTATCAATATGGCATCAATGATAACTTACTTTGTTATTATATTTATATCCATGGGACAAAACTTTACTATCATTTTTGTTAGTTATCAAACTGGTGATAACCAGAGAACACAATATGCTATCATTAAGTTATTTTCTTTTTCTAGGGCAATGTGACCAAAGAGACTTTGAATGGCTGTTAGTGACCTAGTACTTACTACAAATCGAAGTAGTTGTAGTCACATTTTGGAAAAATTTTCACCATTATACATTCATTGCAGTATTTATTAAAATCGACATTTTCTGCATGAACGTACTCATCACCCTGTAATTCCGGAACCGGAAGTCGGATCCATTAGAAATTCAATAGCAGCCTATGGGAACTTTTCATTTGGGACTAAGTTTGTGAAAATCGGTTCAGCTATCACTGAGAAAAGTGAGAGAGATTGTGTTCGCGTACATACACACAGACGCACATACACACACATACATACACACAGACATTTGCCGAACTCGTCGAGCTGAATCGAATGGTATATGTCACTCGGCTTTCAGGGTCTCCGTTAAAATGTCGGTTTTCAGAGCAATTGCAATACCTTTCTATTGAGAAAGGCAAAAATCGTTTTTTTTTTTAATTTTATATGAAACCGTCCCCTTAAAAGTTCATGCGAGCAAGTTTCTAATTTGGAAAACTATGCCATTTTCAACCGATTTTGATCAAAAAGAGATCATTGGATGCGGAATTAAATGCTCTCTTTAATTTTTGATAAAACAAAGACGTTTCCTAACAAAAATGTTGAGCGTTTTTCATATTTTTGATGAAAAAATAGCAAAATAATGGTAACTTTCATAATGTTGTCTCAAAACCACATAGTACTTTTAACAAAAGAACATAGCATAGCTTATCGTTGGAAAGGTAATTTCTTCTTTCCGAAACGCTTAAAAAATTTAAACTAGGTTGAAAAATTTTTTAGCGTCGAAAGTTCCGAAAAATCGTTTTTTTTTTCTATAAATCAAGATTTTGAGGGTATATTAAATTGATCAAACGTGGTTTTATGTTGTATTTGACTATGCCTACAACGTTTGCTATATCGCTTTAAAAGTACATTCAATTATTTTTATTTTGTAGCACCGTGTTATTCGTGAAACTATCGAAGTCGCTGAAAAATGAATACGCTTTCGCATTTTTTTAAATCATTTGCTGATGTCCGTTAAATATTACTATGCAAATCGTGAATGAAATTACTGAACAACTTTGTGTACATATGGCTGGTTTGAATATGCAAAGTCTAAATAAAGCACTCATTTGATATAAAATATCGACATTCTGTTGTTTTCGAAACCATCTTATTTTATTGGCAATTTTTCAAACATGCTCTTTATGTAACTGAGCATCTGATGAGGAACACTCCTTCTTGAGTTGGGCAAGAATTAATAATTTCGCATCCCCCTTGCAAGGTAGAGAGATATGTGCGAACGCAAAAAAAAAATTTAATTCTCGAGAGCCTGATCTCTCGCTTTCGGTGGCAGCTAGTATACAGCCCTACTGCGTTCAACTGCTTGCAAGAGAGAAAATGAGCTAATATCGAGAGCTTTCTACGCATACCCATACGCATAGCTGGAAAATGTCATGGTTATGACCAGTCATCTGGTGACTGGTCGCATGTTTGCTCGTGACATGTACAAGTTGCGGATTCTTGCGACATGTGACACAAGCGCGTGTACTATGACACGATACATTTTCCCCGTGACATGTCATAAAATTTGTACATGTTTCAAAACAAAACTGGTTTGTCAAGCGGCTGTACATTTACTGAACTGTGACATGTATGTTCGTTTGCGAACGGTCGCGACAATAGAAAAACAGGTTTGCTTGTTATGTGACTTGTCGACAATGAACCGGTATTGAAAATGGGTAAAATATTGGATACCGTACTTTGGCGGATAATTGGAAATATAGAAAATGAGATAATTGTTTTTCTTTCAACATTTCACAAATAAATATTGTTTGTTATTGCGAGTTAAGAGGTGTAGAAAATCAATAGTTTTAGACATTTTAAACGCACACTGGGAAGTAAATGCGTCAAAATCGAAAAAATTTCAACTTTTCACAGATAAACATTGCTTGTTATTGCGAGTTAAGAGATGTTTAAAATCAATTGTTTTAGACATTTTAAACGCACACTAGGCAGTAAATGCGTCAAAATCGAAAAAAAATCAACTTTTCACAGATAAATATGGTTTGTTATTGCGAGTTAAGAGGTGTTGAAAATCAATAGTTTTAGACATTTTAAACGCACATTAGGAAGTAAATGCGTCAAAATCGAAAAAAATTCAACTTTTCACAGATAAACATTGTTTGTTATTGCGTGTTAAGAGATGTTGAAAATCAATAGTTTTAGACATTTTAAACGCACACTGGGAAGTAAATGCGTCAAAATCGAAAAATTTTCAACTTTTCACAGATAAACATTGTTTGTTATTGCGTGTTAAGAGATGTTGAAAATCAATAGTTTTAGACATTTTAAACGCACAAGGGGAAGTAAATGCGTCAAAATCGAAAAATTTTCAACTTTTCACAGATAAACATTGTTTGTTATTGCGAGTTACGAGGTGTTGAAAATCAATAGTTTTAGACATGTTAAACGCACATTGGGAAGTAAATGCATCGAAATCGATAAATTTTCAACTTTTCGCAGATAAACATTGTTTGTTATTACGAGTTGTTTACTATTTTTACCTGCAACCGTCGGCGCGGCGGCGCTGGGCACACCTCTAATTTTAAACGCATTTTTAAATTTCCATTTTGTCGAAATTACTTCCCGTTGTGCATTTCAAATGTTCAAAACTTTTGATTTTCAAGTCCTAATAACTCGGAAAAACAAGCAACATTCATCTGTAAAAAGTGAATTTTGCGATTTTGACGCATTTACTTCCCCATGTGCGTTTAAAATGTTCAAAACTAGTGATTTTCATATCCTAGTACAGTAGGATTCCGTTTTTGGCAACAATTTTATTTTTTGCTGTTGCCAAAACCGGAACCGTGCCAAAAATTGAACCTTATTTTTAAAGTTTGGATTTTCAATTTACGACTTCAAAAATGTTTCAAAGATTTTTAACCATGTGTGAAATGGAATTAGATGAAAGGAAAAAATAAGAAAATTCAATTTTTTTCATATGTTTATCAAATTCAGTCTTCGCACAGTGATCACCTTCCATAAAAAGTCGGTCAAAACCTCAAAAGGGATCCGAATTTGATAAAAACTTCACATTGGGGTAATTTTACGTCGCTGAATTCATGTTTGGTGTTAATTTATTATTTTTTTACCAGAAAATTTTGGCACCTAGGGAGGTTTGCAAATTCAACATTTACGAATATAAAGTGCACTATATCTGAAAATGCATTTTCAAAAAGAAATCGTAAACTATTTAGGAGCTATCAGTTTTGTATTCCTTTATACGGGCTTTCGATATGTATTGCAAATTTAGTGCCAAGTTTTGTAGTGACGTTGTATTATGCGGTGTAGCGCATTCATCTGCATTCGACTATAAAAATTGATTCAGTCTAACACTAGTTACACTGCTACCACTTGTATTATACATAAACAATACATTTCTATACTTATTGTTATAGTGTAAAACACAGTTAAGGACATTATACATGCGAGCCACAACATAGCTGCTGCGCCACACACACCCCTCTCCCCTGCCTAACCATGTATATGGCATGAGCAAATATAAAAATACGTTTTTCAACACACTAACCTTGCTGGTGTGCCACGAAACTGCTACTTAAGGAAGCTAGAATATTTTCCTATACAATCAATCCGAGTTTTTGACGGAATGCCATCTGTAGCTCCTATTTTGTGCGAAAATATCGCCCCTCTTCACTTGGGGTTTCTTTTCGAAACACTTCTCGTTTTCATTGCACTTTTTCAAATGCACTTTTTTCACACACCACTGCAAAAACACTCGCGAAACTTTAATCGTTTACTAACAAAACTCCAAATTTTCTGCCAATGTGCAGATGACCAAAGAAAAATGTTCGGAAACTCTCATTTGTGCGTTTGAATTTTCACTTCAGATTTCAGTTTTTCCTAATGTAAACAAGCGAGTCGGTTCCTAGCAACGTGGCTTCCGCATATCTTCACCTTAACCTTTAAATGCATAAAAATAAAACAACATTGCGAAAAACATCACAAAATTATCACAGTAAAGTATTGAAACTGTAAGACAATTTTAACAAAATTAAAAAAAAAAATGATTTGGGCTTTTGAGGATTAATATGACTCCCATGTTTGGAAATAAAGTCAAATGCAATGTCAATTGATACAAAAAATATCTATTGCACATTTTTAAAAGATTTATTATGTACAACAAGAATGATGACAAAAACGGAACCCATTTGTTGCCAAAATCGGAGTGTGCCAAAATGGGAGCATGCCAACAACGGAACGTGCCAAAACGGAATCTTACTGTAACTCGAAAAACAAAAAAAATTAGCGAAAAGTTGAAAAAATTTCCATTTTGACGCATTTACTTACTAATGTGTGTCTAAAAAGTCCAAAACTATCGTTTTTCAACTTCACGTAACTAGCAATAACAAAAAAAAATTGTGTGAAAGTAGATTTTTTTCCATTATGACGCATTTACTTTCAAGTGTGCGTTTAAAATGTCTAAAACGATTGATTTTCAAATCCTCGTAACTCGCAATAACAAACAATATTTATCTGTGAAAAGTTGAAATTTTTTCGATTTTGACGCATTTACTTTCAAGTGTACGTTTAAAATGTCTAAAACTATTGATTTTCTACTCCTCGTAACTCGCAATAACAAACAATATTTATCTGTGAAAAGTTGTAAAATTTTCGATTTTGACACATTTATTTCCCAGTGTGCGTTTAAAATGTCTAAAACAATTGATTTTCAACTCCTCGTAGCTTGCACTAACGAACAATATTTACCTGTGAAAAGATGAAAATTTTTCAATTTTGACGCATTTACTTCCCCTTGTGCGTTTAAAATGTCTAATACTATTGATTTTCAACTCCTAGTAACTCGCAATAACGAAAAATATTTGTCTGTGAAAACTTGAAAATTTTTCGATTTTGACGCATTTACTTCCCAGTGTGCGTTTAAAATATCTAAAACTATTGATTTTCAACACCTCTTAACTCGCAATAACAAACCATGTTTATCTGTGAAAAATTGAAAATTTTACGATTTTGACGCATTTACTTCCCAGTGTACGTTTAAAATGTCTAAAACTATTGATTTCCAAAACCTCGTAACTCGAAATAACAAAAAATATTGACCTGTGAAAAGTTGAAAAATTTTCGATTTTGATGCATTTACTTCCCAGTGTGCGTTTAAAATGTCTAAAACAATTGATATTCAACTCCTCGTAGCTTGCAATAACGAACAATGTTTATCTGTGAAAATGAAAATTTTTCGATTTTGACGCATTTACTTCCTAATGTGCGTTTAAAATGTCTAAAACGATTGATTTTCAACACCTCTTAACTCGCAATAACAAACAATATTTATCTGTGAAGAGATGAAAATTTTCAAATTTTGACGCATTTACTTCCCAGTGTGCGTTTAAAATGTCTAAAACTATTGATTTTCAACACCTCTTAACTCGCAATAACAAACAATGTTTATCTGTGAAAAGTTGAAAATTTTTCGATTTTGACGCATTTACTTCCCAGTGTTCGTTAAAAATGTCTAAAACTATTGATTTTCAACTCCTCGTAGCTTGCAATAACGAACAATATTTATCTGTTAAAAGATGAAAAAATTTCAATTTTGACGCATTTACTTCCCCTTGTGCGTTTAAAATGTCTAAAACTATTGATTTTCAATACCTCTTAACTCGCAATAACAAACAATATTTATCTGTGAAGAGATGAAAATTTTTCAATTTTGACGCATTTACCTCCCAGTGTGCGTTTAAAATGTCTAAAATTATCGATTTTCAACACCTCTTAACTCGCAATAACAAACAATGTTTATCTGTGAAAAGTTGAAAATTTTTCGATTTTGACGCATTTACTTCCCAGTGTGCGTTTAAAATGTCTAAAACTATTGATTTTCAACTCCTCGTAGCTTGCAATAACGAACAATATTTATCTGTGAAAAGATGAAAAAATTTCAATTTTGACGCATTTTCTTCCCAGTGTGCGTTTAAAATGTCTAAAACTATTGATTTTTAACTCCTCGTAACTCGCTACATTTACTATCAAAAAGTTGAAAAAGTTCAAAATATTTCAATTTATATAGCGTCTACCATTCCGTTTATCTGCCACTGCACGGTACTTAAACGATCAAGAATAAGATACAGGTCAAACAAGCAAACCATAACAAAATGTTCATCTTTGTACAGGTTCGTAAACTGTGTGACTGGTATCGCCTTACGCGCGACAGGTAAATTATCCTCATGACCAGTCTTAAGACCGATGACGCATTTAAATTCCATGACATGTCACGAGACCAACCATCGAGGCTTGGAAGCTAACCTGTTTGAGACATGAGACATTTTCAGCAGAGCGTGAATGTACGGGTGACTTGACATGTCGCGAAAAATGTACACAGGTTCCAACTATGGGCCATACGTTGCAGAGTACAACTAAATTTTATTAGTATACTCAGGAACAATAATTACGACCCTATGAGTCTCTTGACTTTATTAATATAAACAAAACAAATGATTAAATAAATAAATAAATACAACAGATTTATGAATGTAAACATGCGAGCTAAGAGATTTATTTTCATCCCAGTATGCATGTATGATAATGGAATATACCTATAGCGTGCTGGGCCCACCTAGGCTTTTTTTATTCATTTCGTTTATTTGATAGGCACAAATGCGTTAGCTTGGCGGTGCCAAATTCTTTTGTTTTTACATTTTGGATATTTTAAAACTAGGAGGTTACAATGT
Organism: Topomyia yanbarensis; assembly: GCF_030247195.1. Taxonomy (NCBI): domain Eukaryota; kingdom Metazoa; phylum Arthropoda; class Insecta; order Diptera; family Culicidae; genus Topomyia; species Topomyia yanbarensis. The sequence continues at coordinate 214,077,582 of NC_080671.1, read as the reverse complement.
TTAAATATTTTTTTATGAAAGAGAAAAATTTTACAGCTATCTTAAGACTAGAAATAAGATTCTATAAACAAGAGGGGGGGGGGGGGGCAAAAAAAAACTTTTATGAAAAAATTTAAAACAAGGAATTTAATAGTAATAGTTTTTAGGAAATATTTACAGTTATCTTAAAACTAACAATATAGTTTGGTACACAAAAGGGGGAAGAAATATTTATGAAAAATTTCACCGGTGTTTTAAAACTAGGGATACCATTCTATTTACAAGATGGGGGACAATAGTTTTAACAAAGAGGTAAAATTAAAAATATCTTAAAACTAGGAATACGGAATACAAATTTGATTTTTTTTATCGGAGACTTATGCTTGGTCAAGATGTTCAGAGGGGGGATTATTTCCAAAATCGGTGTAGAAGCAGTTGTATCAAGGACAGGGGAGAGAAGGCGTAGATGGTGACCAGGAGAGAAGAGCAAAACTTGCAACTTTCGGCCAAACGGGAGATCAGCGAAACCAATCAGCGCCTCAGTCCAGTAGGTCGGATTGGCGGATGGTACTCTTCGGACCCGCGGGGAATCCTTCAAAAGTCATCGGACCTCGAGTCGCTCTCGGTTCAGTTTCCGCAGTGGTAAGGGCGACGGCGGTTACACAGTGGCAGTCTGGAGCTGATCGGTTCCACACGGCAGGAGGAAACTTCTAAAAACGAGAAATAAAAAGAGAGGGGCTAAATTGGGATATTTATCGTTTTTATGAAAGTATAAATAAGGGACATATACGGGAAATCACGATTTGCCAGCATATCTCGGACTGGGACATTGGGTGGTCTACCTCGGGCCCGAAGGGAATCCTTTAACTGAGACCTGGCGTCCAAATACCCGGCGCATACCCAGACAACGTGCTCGATGTCGTGATAGCCCTCGTCACAAGCGCACAGACTACTCTCCGCAAGCCCAATACGCCGCAAATGCGCATCTAAGGTGTAGTGGTTGGACATAAGTCGGGACATTACACGAATAAAATCCCGACCCACATCCATCCCCCTGAACCAAGGCTTCGTTGATACCTTTGGGATAATGGAATGTAGCCATCGTCCAAGTTCACCATTGCTGCACGAGGTTTGCCAGCTGTTGAGTGTCTTCTGTCGACAAATACTAAAAAATTCGTTGAAGCAGATTGGTCTTTCGTATATGTCACCATTTAATGCGCCCACCTTTGCTAATGAGTCGGCCTTTTCATTGCCCGGGATAGAGCAATGAGAGGGGACCCAAACAAAGGTAATCTGGTAAGATTTTTCAGATAACGTACACAAGGACTCCCGTATCTTCCCCAGGAAATATGGGAATTGCTTTTTGGGCTTCATCGAACGAAGAGCCTCGATAGAGCTGAGGCTGTCCGAAATGATGAAGTAGTGATCTGTGGGCAGAGTGTCGATGATCCCAAGGGTGTACTGAATTGCAGCTAACTCTGCGACGTAAACTGAAGCGGGATCATTGAGCTTGAATGAAGCGGTGATAGTATTGTTGAAGATACCGAAGCCAGTGGACCCATCGAGATTTGATCCGTCAGTGTAGAACATTTTGTCACAGTCGACTTCTCGGAATTTATTATAAAATATATTGGGGAGCACTTGCGGGCGCATATGGTTCGGGATTCCACTCTTCCTTCCTTCATGGATGTGTCGAAGAATACAGTAGAATCAGAAGTATCTAGGAAACGAACACGGTTGGGAGTATATGAAGAAGGATTAATGCTCTGTGCCATGTAATCGAAGTACAAGGCCATAAATCGGGTTTGAGAATTAAGCTCGACGAGCCTCGCGAAGTGAATTAATAGAAGCTGGAGTTGCGCCGGCTCACGCTTCCTAGAAAAAAACAACCAACTCAGTTTTCTCCGTGGAGAACTCAATACCCAGCTGAAGAGCCCAAGCAGACAAATTGTCCAAGGTATTTTGTAATGGTCCTTGCAAGTCGGCAGCTTTGGGCCCTGTAACAGAGACCACGCCGTCGTCTGCAAGTTGCCTTAGCGTGCATGAATTGGCAAGACAATCGTCAATGTCATTCACGTAGATTTTGTAGAGCAGGGGACTTAGACATGAGCCCTGGGGAAGAGCCATGTAGCTAAATCGCGATGTTGTTAAATCGCCATGCGAAAAGTGCATGTGCTTTTCAGACAACAGGTTTAGCAAAAAGTTATTTAAAATTGGCGAAAGACCATGCTGGTGCAGCTTCTCTGACAGAATGTTGATAGAAACTGAGTCAAAAGCCCCCTTAATATCCAAGAAGACTGATGCCATCTGCTCTTTGTTAGCATAGGCCATTTGGATTTCTGTAGAAAGCAACGCAAGGCAATCGTTCGTCCCTTTGCCTTTGCGGAAGCCAAATTGTGTATCTGACAGAAAGCCATTTGCTTCAACCCAATTGTCGAGGCGAAACAAGATCATTTTCTCGAACAACTCCGAATACAGGACAGCATCGCAATCGGCCGATACGAGTTGTGGTCGGAGGCTGGTTTTTGGATGGCGATGACCTTCACTTGCCTCCATTCATAAGGGACAATGTTACCCTCAAGAAACTTGTTAAATAAATTCAACAAGCGCCTTTTTGCAGTGTCAGGCAGATTCTTCAGCAAGTTGAATTTGATTCTGTCTAACCCTGGGGCGTTATTGTTGCATGATAAGAGAGCAAGTGAGAACTCCACCATCGAAAAAGGTGTTTCGTTCGCGGTATCGTGAGGAGACGCGGCGCGGCACGTTTTCTGTACCGGGACAGAGTCCGGACAGATCTTCTTGGCGAAAGCGAATATCCAACGGTTTGAATATTCCACGTTCTCGTTGGTACTATTACGGTTACGCATACGTCGAGAGTTAACCCGTCGACGAACCGGCGCCAATAACTGCGTTTTTTGGCTTTCATTAGACTCTTCATTCGCCTTTCTAACGACGCGTACTGTTGATAGCTAGCGGGTAACCCGTCTTCCCGGAAGGCCTTATATGCAGTGGACTTTTCCGCGTACAGCTCTGAGCACTCTTTATCCCACCACAGGGTGGGAGACCGTCCATGGGTATTCGCGCTGGGTACTGGTTTAGTCTGAGCTTGATTCGCACTGTCGAGAATCAAGCCAGCCAAAAACCTGTACTCTTCCTCCGGAGGAAGTTCTTGAGTGGATTCGATTTTAACGAAAATCGCGGTCGCGTAACTCTTCCAATCAATGTTCCGTGTGAGGTCATACGAGACATTGATTGTTTCCGATGGTCTTGAACCGTTAGCAATTGAAATCAAGATAGGCAAATGATCGCTACCGTGGGGATCAGGGATCACCTTCCACATGCAATCTAACTGTAGCGATGTCGAACAAAGCGATAAATCCAACGCGCTTGCGCGTGCTGGTGGTGTAGGAATCCGCGTCATTCCTCCCGTGTTTAAGATGGTCATGTTGAAATTATCGCAAAGATCTTGGATTAATGTTGATCTATTATCATCATGAAGACATACCGTACCGTGCGAGTTAAAGTATCCCAGAACTAGCCGCGGTGCCGGTAAGGATTCCGTGATATTACAAAGCGTTCGATGCCCTGTCGAGGCTCTAGGAGGAATGTAGGTGGAAGCAATACAAAGGTCTTTACCTTTGATTAAAACTTGACAAGCGACAATTTCAATGCCTGGTGTCGAAGGGAGGTTAATTCGGTTGAAAGAATAGCACTTTTCGATCCCCAAAAGTACTCCTCCATAGGGGTTTTCTCGATCCAGACGAATTATATTAAAATCATGGAAGTTGAGATTTATATCGGAAGTTAACCAAGTTTCACATAATGCGAAAGCATCACATTTTAAACTATTTAGTAAAAATTTAAAGGAATCGATTTTCGGGAGGATACTTCTGCTGTTCCACTGTAGAACAGTGATCGAATCGGTGACCTCGTTCGATGACTTAGCCATCGAAGGATACGATCGCTGCAAGGAGGGGCCATTTAGTAGTGAACTGCTTCAAAAATGTTTGCACTATAGGGAGAAAACGTATCAGAAGGCTTTTAAGAGGATCAGTAACATTGAAAGCTGTGAAAATTAGGTCCACTATGTCAGAAAATTTCATCAGGTCCGTTACTGGACTGAGTATCTTTTTGAAAAACGGGGACACTTGGGGTTTTTGGTGTCCCTGGAAGTGGTGGGTACTCCTTGTTAGAATTAATATTTCCAAATCCTGGAGCAAATTGCTTCGGCTTTTGTGCATTACTTCCGTTGGATTTATTAGTTGTAGATGGCGCACTCTGAGTGGACGACACCTTGGCACCCTTACGAGGCAATGTAGGGGAGGCTGGATTTCTCCTCTTCCTGGATTCCCCTGGGTTAACCAATGATGTTCCCTCTTGTGGGTCGTCAGATTCTTGCTCAACGCCAGCCAAAAGAGCAAAGGAATTTTCGGAAGGGACAGATGGCGAAGCATTCTTTAGCATTTCTGCATAAGAGTGCCTCGAGCGATCCTTAAGGGAGCGCTTAATTTTATCCCCGCGCTGCTTGTACGCCGGGCATGACTTAAGAGCATGCGGAGGGCCCCCGCAGTAAATACACTTCTCAGTTTCTCCACCGCAAGCGTCATCCTCATGCTCTCCCTCGCATTTGCCGCACCGTTTTTTATTGCCACAATAAGTGGCTGTGTGGCCCAGTTGCTTGCAATTGCTGCAGTTCATTACCCGCGGTACAAACAGGCGAACAGGTAGGCGAACCTTATACAGGAGGACATAGTTGGGACGAGCAGATCCGGAGAAAGTCACCCGAATCGAGTCTGACGGAGAATAAGTTGTCTTATCATCTTCAGTTTTTGCGGAATACAATTGCTTGCATTCCAGAATCTTCGCCTTTTGAAGTGAAGGGTCCTTAAAGCAGCCAACCCCGTACTTCAACAGGTCTTCGCACTTTAGACCCGGTTCGGCGATGACCCCATCGATCTCCACAATTCTACAAGGCACATACACTTTGAATTGCTTCGTAAAACGCTCGCTGCGAGCAATCTGGTTTGCCTGGTCGAGGTCATTTACTATAACACGTATCTTATTAGCTCGAACACGTGTTATCTGAGCTACGGACGGGTAGTTAGCAGTCAGCTCCCGTGATATTTCTAGAATATTAGGCGATTTCGTGTTGGGCCGGAAATACACCACCCAGGGTCCATTTGAACTGGCTGGGTATGTTTTAATACGGGGAGGACTGGGAGAATCAGGGGAGGGAGTAATTTCGAGTTGATCCGGTGAATCCATGGGAATATCATTCCCATCCAATGTTACTTCGCCCTCGGCCATTTAGGCACGAGGATAACACGTGGTGTAAACGAGAGATGAAACTTATATTCAGGGGAAAGGGAAGAAGTAGAGACCGATCGGGGAAAGGGAAATGAAAGAAAAAAAAATACTTAGCTTATATAGCGGCGATTCCGGCTATTCTGGTATTCACTTCGCCAGCCTGTGCACCGGCGAACAAAGACTGCCTCAAACAATGGTTGACCTTCACTGACAATAATTATTCTTATTCACTTTATGCACAGCACCAGAAAACGAACTGCTTCGATCGAGAGCTCGGAGGGTTATGACCTAGGCTTTTTATATATGTACAAAGTTTAAGAATCCAATCAAAAGTTTTCGTGTGGATCTTTGGGCTGAGAAAATTTAGGTATATAAAAGGAAAGTTTGTTGAAATGAATCTGGTCCTCAAGGTTGAGTGTGGAAAACCGTTTCCACATGTTTTATAAGCAGTGAAAGTGGAAAACATTGTTTCGGAAAGTGAAGAAGTTTTATCTTGTTTCGGAAAGTGTAACCATTTCTTGTGTAGAGCAATCGTACCCTCTTCAGATTTTATTCTAACGCCGGGAAATGCTCATTGTGTTGTGAAAAATTATCTGGTCAATTTATTGCAGAATGTGAATATAATACGTGTTAAGTTCAACGGAAGCGGCTAAATTTAAAAGATACTCCGACAGCGCTGTATTCACCATCTTACTTAATTCAGATAAGTATTAGAAATAACATGTATATGGAGGAAACAGTTTTGTGTTTCACACAACCTCTTGAATCTGATTAGTACCAAATGGCGGATATAATATTCTCTTTCAAAAAAAAATCAAATCCAAACTATTGCGCTGGACAAAATTTATTCAGTAATACGGTTATATTTATTAGATACAGCATATATTATATTCAGTATATACGCGACAGTTTTTATTTTCATGTATATGAATAAGTTCATGTTCACAATATGCTAACTAATCTTAATTTTTTTATTTATTTACCTAATTCACCATTTTATGAAATTGCATGACCTGTTCTAATCAAATTATTGAGGTGTGTTCATTTACATTCAGTATTGTTCATATTAATGCTTTTTCTTTTACTGGGTAATAATATACATGTGGATTACACACATTAAATTCACCATACTCAATATTGTCACAGAGGCTATATTTTTAATTTTAATTGTGATTTATTCATTTCATGTAATATATGTTTTATATATTTATTATTCGTATATGTTTGATGCATTTTATTAATTTTTCCTATCGTATCTTTTTTATTAGTAACATTTTATTTCAGCAGCACGTGCGTTCATGTCATATTCATTTCATGTCAAAATATTTTTTTCATCATGAAATATGTTTATTATATATATATATATATATATATATATATATATATATATATATATATATATATATATATATATATATATATATATATATATATATATATATATATATATATATATATATATATATATATATATATATATATATATATATATATATATATATATATATATATATATATATATATATATATATATATATATATATATATATATATATACCATATTTGTTTCATTTAGTTTACTTCTGACTTATTTTATACGTATTAAAATAATTATTTTTGACCGGCGATATATTTTTTAATCTATTGTTATATGGCATTCGTTTTGAGTTAGTATGTGCATTATATACATTGTCTTAAGAACATTTCAGCTATATTAACTAGCAGAATACGAGCGCCGGAAAGAAGAGATCGTAGGACCCGCTTCGATTATAGAGTGCGGAAGTTGGATATAGATTTCAGGCGTTAAGATAGGACGAGGGTTTAATCCTTCTTTTATTGAACATGATATTTGCAATATGTATGTAATTTTTTTATTATATTCATAAATTACATTCCATTTCTTCTAAGTATCTCATTACTTTTTACTTTCATTATCTGTACTATATTCATTACATTCGTTTTTTGCCTTTTTCATTATATTTAATTATTTCATTATTTGGGTCGGCAGGGTGCACCAGGGCATCATACGAACTGTGTCTTGGATTAGGGTACGTGGATTGATAATGATGTCTATACTGACTTCCTAATTCTTCGGAATGACATAGTTATTGTAGATATTCGTATCTGCGGCACGGTAAGTTTGACGCGGTCTTCTCACACAAACCATCAGGCAGTGCCGACTGGATTTTATGGTTGGAAGGAGATTCTTTGTCCCTGTGAAGTGCGCATAAGAACTTCTGCTTATGCATGCAACCCTTTTTGGCCCTTCGTACAGCGATAAATTGAAAGTCGTTTGCTAGCAACATTTGGCTTTACTGTTAAAAGCAACTGCAGCCACTGGCGTAGCCCTTGCACTGATGGTAGGTTCACTACATCATCACATCATGTAAAAAGAATAAGAATCAGTGAAGCACTGGACACGTGATATTTCAATGAAACCGTCTTTTCCTAGAAACTTTAAAGTCAGCTAACGAAATTTCCATGCACAAGCCCTCACCACATACACAAGCTTCTCGTAACTAAGTACTCATTTCCTGTCGGGCCTGGGAGACCAAGTTGCTTTATTCATGGTTGGACTTTTTTGATATTTTTTCCGAGATACTACATTTCCAAGTTTCGTGAAATTGTTAGTCAATCCTATTGAATGAACATCTTGATCTACGTATTTTCTCTTCGGAGCGCCCCTGGAGACGTATTTCTCAACTAATTGAATATTCATTGGCTGTAAATTGTAGAACCAACTAAGAACAAACAAGAGCAAGTATGGCGCTATATATTGAGGCGGACAAAATATTCGACTACAACTGCAATTAGTCAAAATCCCATAAGCTACGGAATTCCTTATGACCTTATGTCATAAGCTACGGGATTCCTGATTACCGATGCTTCGATAAGAAATCTTGCTACAACGAATACCGACATAAACGATTTCGTGCAGTAGGGGACCTGACTGTATATCGCATCAATTAATTTACCAATAGAGTAAGGTGGGGTAAAAGTGCGCGTGGGGCAAAAGTGCGCATAGGACTTTTAGAGTTGCCAGGTTCTACCACACAAGCGCTAGAACCTGGCAACTCTGTATGGATTTAGTATATCATTAAGTCAACTAATCGCACATATAAGCATGCAAGGTTTGAATATGGGGGCTTGAAATTAAGGGGGAAGGACCATTTTTCGCTGCTTTGGTGTAATTTTTCGAATTTTGGGAATCATAAATTGGCTGTTTGAATAAATCAGAATCTATAAAACTACAGTACCCTAAAATTCTTCAACATATGGTTTGTTGCGAGATATATTTGATTTGATGAAAAAAATTCAGTAATTTTCGTAACAATTTAATAAGTTAAAAAACTAACGGTGGGGTGAAAGTGCGCATAGAATATCCGTCCCAATAAAAAAACGCGAATGAAGCTTTTTATATAAAAGTTAAACTAATTCTTCCGTGATTTAAAGAAGGGACCATCATCCTCAATAACGGCGAGCTCACCGGTCAAATTACGACTGATATGAGCGGTTTTAGAACAAAAGCATCAGCATAACTAGTTCCAAGGGAAAATATAGAGTGCCGAAAGCTCAGAGTAATTAAAAAAGAAACAAAAAACTATGAATATGTAAATAAAGATATATTTCCAATATAAATAGCATATTCGCAAGAATTTTTGTAGTGATCCACCCAACTATGACAAATAATTATGTTACGAGGGGTGACAGTTTGATCATGAACGACATTATCTAAAAGATGAAACATCCAAGTTTTTTCAACATAATGGAAAACTGAACAACATCAACCGAGGCAGAGGGAAGGGTACTTTTTAGTTATGAAGGAAGAGTAAGAGGGGATGGATATCCTAAAATTGATTAGTTTAATTTATGGGCGGTAATAAATCGGCTATTCAATCAGTGCGCACTTTTGCCCGTGCTATGCGCACTCTTGCCCCGACCATGGGGCAAAAGTGCGCATTTGAGTATTCATGAGAAAATAATTATTTGGGGAGTGGGCGTAGCGTAGTTGGTAAATCAAATGCCTTGTATGCAGCGCACCTGGGTTCGAGTCCCGACCCCGCATATAGGATTAGAAATTTTTCATAAAAGATTTTTCTAACCCGAAGAGGCGAATGACCTTAAGGTTAAAACCTCTATAATCGAAATAAAAAAAATTAAAAAAAAATATTTCTCGGATTACAAGCAAAGCCAAGAGATATCCACTATTATGTTTTGAAGATGTGTGATGAGAGTATTAATTTGTAATCATGCCGATTTTCTAGTGCTTTTCCACCAATAGTTATTTTATGAAAACTGTTAGGTGCGCACTTTTGCCCCACCTTACTCTACTATTTTTCTTTATGTGTATATGTATAACAATCAAATCATAACTTACCAAATGCCACACTCCATATATAATCGTTGCTGTGCGAACATGAAGTCCAAAACAGCAGGTCCATTCTTTGCTTCTTATTGACGGTCCCATTTTAAGACGGATCCTGAACATGATTTATTGACGATAATACATTCAACCTGCAAAAAATCAAACAATACCTAGACATAAGTTCAATATGATTAACTTCATGAATACTTAATGCGATATTATTTATATGTCCAGAAACAAAGCTTTGCTGCACAATTCTGATAGCTTTTCTCAAATACCCTCCTGCACTACTAAATGTCAAACTATCGAGTACAGGAGAGAGGGTAACGGTGGAACAGCAGGAACCATGAAACATTCGCAATAAAACCATAATGCATTAATTGCATCGTCTTATTCCCTCACATTTCATGATTTTGTATTCTTTACACGTATTGATATAGTTTGGAAAACTTCTGATACCTCTACATCTTTTAGTGAATATTTGTTTGTTTAGTAATAGCCAGAGTAAATTTGCAATAAGAAACATTGTTTCATTTATGAGTTTATCAAATACATTTATAGCAAATTTTATGCTCATCATTTGCCTCGAACGAAGTTTTTTTCTAACTGGGTTCAGTGTAACTTCACTATTTTCATAAATAGACCCATTGGGTGACTATGAAACGATGACTTAGGGTTTTGTTTTGGTAATCTATCTTAAAATGTGGCATTAGTGGTTGCGAATTAGATCACAAAATTTAAATAATCTTGATATTTTCTCGAAAGCCATTACGAGAAACTCGTGAACTGGTTATGATTCCGAGCATATAAGAGGAATTCCATGAAGATCCGTCCCAAAATGTTCAAAATTGTGACCGACCATCTTAGATTCCCATGAAATTTTACACGTTTCACCGACATGAAAGACTAAACATTTTCCACAGTCTGTAAGATTATTTTGATTCAAGAACAATTTTTTGAAAGGGCGTAGACATTTATACGTGCAAAATTGTTTTGTTGGATTATTGTATTTTAAACAGCAAGATTATCTGAGAACGAGTTATAGTGAATGAATACTTCTATACGAAAAAAAATATACACTGAAAAAAATGTGTCATTTTTCACAAAAACAAAAATTTGTGTTAAAAATTTAAATTTCAAAAAAACCCAAGTTTTTCTAAAGATAACTTTATACATGTTTTCAAATTTCATACTATTTGTCATGCAAAACTGTAATTATGCTGTCGTAACCGACAGCATAAATCATTAAAGTGACTTTACGCTTGTCCGGACATACCGCAGACTCAGGTGATTCGCATTTAATGCCAAAAGATCCTGATAAGTAGCCGGAAAACTCTAAGCTTGCTCATATGACCCTATTCCACGCTTTTCTAAACTTTCTCGCTTCAAATCCTTGCTCTTCCTTGAGTACTAGTACTACTATGGCTCTTAATATTGAAAAATATTTCACACCTTCCAGTCCCTTGCTAATTAAATGTCGTTACAATATAAAAAAGGAAATAGATTGACTCATTCTAAGTCGGTAACAAAAAAAGGATTTTTTATATACAGGCTGGGTGATGCCCGTTGCGAGTAAGATTTTTTCTTGTAGTACTTTTCACTGTCTTTCTCATAGAATCCAAATGTCTTCCACATATTTCTACATCTCTTAGTAATTGACGTTCGAAATGGCGGCATTTTCAACCCACTTTATTTAATAACTCTTAAGCTTTTAAATAAAAAATGTTGACGTCTTCGACAAATATCTGTAATTAATTTCAACAACTTCATAGAACATTTGATCAATTAAAAATTTCTTAAAAAAAAGTTATGACGAAAAAATGATTTTTTGGGTGCCTCCCACAAACAACATGCTTTATTTCAACACCATTACGTTTTGGAGAGTTTGTAAGTTCAACAAGTTTTCTCGCAGTAGAATTTTCTGGAACTTTGTCGTTGACATCATGCCTCTATCTCAAAAGTTAGTGGAAATAAATTTTCTATCTCACTTTTAGGTGAATTAATCACAATTCATTATACATCAAAAGAATGGGGCTTCCATTCTGAAAATGTGTTTCTTACACACCAAATAGCTAAAATCAACTCCTAGAGCATCATTAATTAAACGCAAGTTTTGGTACCATTGCGACCACTGTGCACCGGTTTCCTATAGCAAATGCAAGCAATCCGTTTGACGGTATGTTTATCTTGTGACAATCATACACCTGTTCATTCGGATTCTAACCACAGGCCACTCAATTTGTTCTCACTATATTTTTGAATGATTACTCTTCGAAATCAACAAGGTTAAGGTTCGTTTGACGGATCTTACGGTACACGGCTCACATAAACTAGCCTTGCTATTCCGCGAATGTCAGTTTTCTGTGACGTCAGAGAAATCGTTGAAATAAATAAACGGTTTTCCTGAAAGCTGCGATTTGACGATATCTCAGCTCTTACGCTGGAAAATAATAATATCCAACGAATTATTCACGTAAATTATGCTATAATTGAAATACAAACAGTGCATAATCAGTGGATCTACATCATTATTATCGAAAATAGGGAATTTACCTGCATACCACAGGAACCATAGGGGGAACCAGACCAATTTCGACCTAGTAAGGGTTTATGAACTATAGAAATGGAACGTGCCAACCGATTCACAAATCAATATTTTTTCCTGAAAGCCTGACCGATTGCGCACTTTTTGTTTCTAAGACGACTTTTTTCCGATTGTTTTAACGTATTGTGTATAAACGGTTCAGCCCAAAAGTACATGGCAGGTCCGAATTACCCAAACCTTGTTCCAATTCGGTCGGTTTTTGCAATAGAAATTAATTTATATTTTGGCCTAAGTGAAATGAAGGTTCACTTTGATGTATAAAACATTGTAGTAAATATATAATAAAAAGTAAGAGCTGGGCCAAATAACCTAAAAATAGATTATGAGCGAGATTACCTAAAAATAGATTATAACGTTGAAATCAGCCAAGATTTGGGGTCCAATATAAGGGCCCCCACCACTTTAGGTTATTCGATCAAAGTGTTTAAACTCCGCGTTTCATTGGAAGAAATAGTTCTCTGTATGAATAGTACATAGAAACTTTATAATTATGCACCAGTTTTTGTTGCTTCCGTACAGTACATCAGTGGAAGTGCCAAATTTGAATAAACTTAGGGTTGTTAATTTTTGAAGTTTTTTTCAATTCCTCTACACTAGCATGAGCATGCTGACCGTACATTTCGAAGATGCTGCAATGTGATTGGCCAGAATAAGCGAAATTGCATAGCGAATCATCGAATGGGCTTCAATATTTTCTATTCCTCTACAAAAAAGAAAACACACTCGGTCTGGTTGGTCAATGAATGAAAATGAAATAAATTTCAGAGGAAAAAGAATAAAGGCTGGACAACTTCTAAATGATGAATAAATTCATAAATGAAACAAAAGCATGAAAAAATATATAGTAAATGCCTAAAATTAAAAAAAAAAGTTCTTATCCCTCTGCTGCCCAACTCCAGCTTTTGGCTAGTTTTGGGAAATTCGTTGTAGAACATTGAAAATACGATTGTATTTTGTCAATATTGTCAAAACCACTTCGTAACATTCCTTTCTGTTGAATGTGTAAAACGAGAAAAAACTATTTCATGTAGGATAGTGTAATTTAGATAATAAATTATCACACTATTTGATTTGTTTGCGAAAATGAAAAAAAATATTGATAAGTTGCTAGCTGATACTAGTTAAACGAGGCTCTGAAATTTTGTTGTGAACTAACAGGAAATTACTCTCAACCCGCCAAACGGTGTTGGGAACTAAATTGGTATCTTTCGTAAAGTAGCAAGTTGTTTCTCGGGGTTTTCTTTACAGAAGCAATCTACAATAGCTTCTTCAAGCAAAAAAATTGCAGAGTTAAAAAAATGAAGGAGTGAAAAAATATTGGTTAAAGTACAATAGTTAAGAAATCAGTCAAAAACGTAGCAATATCAAAAATAGAAAGCCCCATTTAAAATCGGAAGCATTAAAATAATGGAATAATTGAACATTTTTGAAATGAATAAAATAATAAAATAGCAAATTCAGCAAAAGATGAACACATAATATATATGAAAATTAATAATAGAGAAAAACCACAAAAAATACTAAAAAAGACATGAAACTAGAAAGACTATTTGAAAAAAATTAAAGAATGAAAATTAAAAAAAATAACAAAAAACGACAAATGTTAGAAAAAAAACAATAAAAAACGAAGGTCAAAACCCAAAAAAGTAAACAAAGTTTAATATGAAAGCATGTTGATAAAAACTTCATGAAACGAGAATAAAAAAAATGATTAATAGCGGTAAAATGTAGTTAGTGAATCGATTGCCTTGAGCGCAGCTCACCTGGGTTGGATTCCAACTCTGTACATAGGGTCAGAGATTTATCTAAATAGATTATGTTAACTCAAATAAGAGGCGAATTACTCTAAAAATAAAACCTCTATAATCGAAACAAAAAAATGTTTAAAAGGATAAATACTAGATTATTTTTAAATTTTGAAACAAACAAATGGAAAACGTGAAAAATAGAGAAACTTAAGTTCATAGCGAAGACAGAAATTAAAGGAAAAAGGAAGAAACCGAAATAAGGACATTCTGAGAAAATCTAAAAGCACAATTAAAGAAAAAAGATGGGTGAGTAATGTCAGAGACATTACACTTTAGGCTGTTTATACAAATGCTACAATTTTGATTATCTTCTGACAGGTTGTATTTAAACCAGCTATTTCTAATGGAAATACCGAAATATTGGTGCACGTACATCGGAATCTAAAACATTCGACATATTTATCCTCATATGGAAACCCTGAAAAGAGCATTTAATGAAAGTGAAACAATTAATTTTGGCAACAGTAGAGAATCGGATATAGTTGTACCGTTATTTGCTTTAGAAATACCGTAATAACTTATTTTAATGAAACCTTTCAGGAATTAGTGAAAATTGCAGCATTTGTATTAACCGCGTAAAGTGCACTTCATTACGGTAATGTTTCTAACATTACCTACACATATTTCTAATCTAAAACAGAAAAAGTGTTCTGAAAACCTAATAAATGCATAACCTAAGTTGATTTAAAGCTACATTTTTGTGAAATCCCGACAGAAAACAAAATTACTTGTTTGTCCAACGAGCTTTCCGTCCCGTTGTTGTGGTGAGTTATGCCCCCTTGTTGTGGTAAAGTTTACTCTCCGACAATCTGACATGACACTCTATTTTTAGATTTGGCAAGAGATTATTAGAGAGTTGACGTAAAACTTGGTAACTCGGACTGTCAAACGGACATTTATATTTGATTGTAAGAGCTACAAAATTTTTCCTGAACACTAATAATCAACAAAACTGTCATGCATTTTTTAGAGTTCCTACATTAAAAGTCTGATCAAGAGAAAATTAACAGCCATAGCTTCAAGAAATGTGGTTCAAAAAAGTTGGACTAAACTTGAAATTGTTGAAGCGCGCAATAATGTTAGAAATATATGTTTGTTGAACAGTTGATAATTATCTAATATTTTGTAAAGATATGTGACAAAATGTCGGGGAATATGCTAAATTCAGAGTAAAAGACATATACTGCATTATTTTTTAAGAAAAATCTTTGCAATCTGATAGTAAATCGTATCATTCTCGAACAACGAAAATGGAATGGGTTAACAATCAATGTGTTTGAAAAATGTTTTTTTTCGATTTTCCTTTCATGAAGCCAACCGGAGCACAAAGTTAAGCAATACCACTAGGCTTTCTACTTCAAACGTTAATATGAGATGCTCATTTGAATACGAAAAACTTCTGTTCGTACATTAGTGTTCTTTTATGAGAGAAACTTTACGTAATGATGTGTGACTCGTTATACGGATGGAGCTACTGTTCCGACATAATTTAGTATAAATTATTTGCCAAAAATTTTAACTGAAATCGTTCTAGTTGTCATGTCGGTTTGTCGGTGGTTTACCCCCACACAAGTGCGTTTTGCCCTGACCATTTTCCAAAGTGTAATTTGTAATGAATTTGAAACATTGCATATTTTACATGCTTTTGAATATTTTGCAAAGCGTTATGATTGCGATTACAGGAGAAAATGTTGATTGAATGATATTTATTAAATTCTCCTAATTAATGGTCTATAGCTAAGCTAATATCCTATTTGCATTTTACCCCATCTTTATCTAAATAATAACATGCTCAAACCTTAACCAAGCAGGTTTCTTAGAGTGAAATTTTCGCAATAATCCTGCAATTGTCACGTATGATAATCGACAACGAATGCAGTAGCAGGACATCACTTTTAATGGAGCTTTTCACTTGTTGAGCCGCGATACTTGCAAACAAAATAAGTAAAATGCACATTGCGTCATCTAGTCGCACATATACTAAGTTAGTCTTAAGGGGGTCTTCTACTCTCACGGTTTCAAAAAATCGATTTTTTCTTTGTTTATTTTCACTCTATATGTATCTAAGAATACGGAGGATCGTAGCAATCGTCGACGCAAGATGTGCAAATTTTTCGCTGTCAATTGTATCGGGATTACGTTCTGTGAAAAATTTAAAAAATAGTGAATCAAAATGTTAATGTTTCTAAAGTATGAGTGAATTTGATTAATTTTGCTGCGGTTTTAATACGAGAATAAATTAAAATTCGGGTCAGGCGCGCAGAAAGTGCTGTAGTACCGAATCCGCAAAATATGTTAAAGTTGGCGGACAAAAAGGACCTGGATGTTGTAAATTCCCATTCAGAGGAACAAACTTGTTTTATGGTTTCCGGTTTCTATATTCCTACAATAGTGGAGTCAAATGTCAAATCCGATCAACAAAGATGTTGATCGGAAGTATGAGCTCGCCCCACAACGACCATCGGCAGCAGAGGCGACACTCATCATACGTCCTGATCATCGCTGCCCGGAACTAAATATCTATCCATGTGTGAATGTCAGTTTCATTCTGCTCCAGTAGATTTTCTGTCAGTGTTACCCCGGAAGAGTTGGATGTCGCATTTATATCCGGTGAGCTCGTTCTGATTATTTTGACCTAATCTGCTAGTTTGCATATCAATAATATTTATTCATTGAGTTGTTTTTTTATTTATTTATATTTATAGCGTAGATACCGTCATTAACGTTGCGTGATCTGCATTATTAGATTGGCTGTTCTAGATTGAAGCTGAGTCCTCCGTATGTCATTTGTCTATCTATGGCGTTCCGGTCCAGCGCGAGAAATATCATTGCTTCATTCGAGAGGGTTTCGAAGGAATTTTCCTAGTTTCAATGCTGTCAACAAGTCCTGTGCTCGAGTGGGGCGATACGGACAGTTTTTTTGGCGAAGATTTGGTGTCCTTATTCGGGTTCATTGGCTGATATGAGAGCTGCTTTGTATTTGTATCTTGGCAGTTTTGCTTCAGTGTAAAGCAATATCTATAAAGGATATCGAGGTTTCTGTTTTCACGATCCTGTATTGCTTGTCGCTTGATGATGTATCTAATTGCGCTAGACTCTTTGTGTTTTATGTTTCATTTCAGGGAGCGAGTAAAGGCGCTATAACCTAGGCGCATTAGCCAGGACAGGTCTAAATACCTCTGTCCCATCCCAGGAAGGAAGACCAAAGGAGTGACATTAACCCTCTTAGCAAAATCACTCCCACCGATTTATCAAACCCACATCAAATTGAAACGGTTGTGTACGGTTGTCCACGTTTCTTCCTTATTCAAGGTTCAAAATAATCCGTTGATTAAATTATTCATTAAATGAATAATGTGATTGCCGTATAATTTTGAATCATCTTTATTTTGTACGCTGCACAGTTGGCCTGGCCGCTTTAATGCTTGTGTCATATTCAATATGTGCCACAAACATTAATAATGACAAGAAAAATTATGGGCGAACGTCTGCAATTTTCCAGGATCCCTACATGTATTGGCTGTGTTTGTGTAGACTAGACTAGACTAGACTCTATATGTATCTAAGAATACGCTACAAAAAGGATTTGGTGAAAATCATATTCCTTGGCATGTTTCTGGGAACCGAAAGGTCGCCGCCGGCCGTTTCTGAGATACTAAGTGCGGCGGCACCACGATGGAGCTTGTCTATGGAAAAATCATTGTTTAAAAAATTCACTTGCTTTTTGGGACGATATTATCGTACGGAAAAAAGAATGCGTATGACATGTTGAAGAGCGTATGGGAACGAGATTACGAAAACTGAAGAAAGAAATCAAAGGTATCTGTGGGAAAGGACAGTGAAAGTTGAGAGATAAATCAATCGGCCAGCTAACAAAATTTTATGGGCAAGCGATTCGGAGAAACTCAAATTCTTTAGAACATATGCGAAATGCAATCTGGGCTTGGGGAATTACATTGGGGCCTGAAGCTGAAAAATGTGCTACTCGACTCGACAGTGAACGTATAACTCGTTCTGAAGGCAAAGTGGGTGTCGCGGCAAAACAGGCACGAATTCAACAGAGAGAGAGCAAAATGTGCAAAGCCATTTTCATGATTAGGAAGGTGAGCTCTGCGGACCCGGTATAATAGATTATCTAGTAAGGTACTACAATCGAGTTATACACCGTACTTTATCTTTAAACGCGTTTTCCCGAAAGTAGTATTTTTTAAGCGGTCAAGTAAGACTTTTCATAGAAGTACTGGTCCGATTTCAATAATTTTTTCTCCAACTTTTCAGAAAATATACCGCTATGTTTGGTCGAGAGGGATTTGCAAAATGTCAATTTATTCCATTTTTTATTTATATTTTTATTTACAAATTATAAAATAAAAGAAATCCCTCTCGTCTAACCATAGCCAACGAGACTATGGCTATAAAAATATGAGTTTTCTGATTACAGATTACCCAATTTGCCAAAACTTTACTTAAGCGGGACTCAAGCAGTTTCAACATCGATGTCATCAATGAAATTTGAAGGTCGCGAGAGATTTTTCTTTTCGTCCTCAAATGTAAAATTGAAAAGTCAAAACATGTATCTTCAAAATAAAAAACCTGTTTTAATCCACCTAGCGGTGCCTTTCTCAATCATGAACACGTGAATGTTTGCGTTGTTTATATTCATTAAAAGCTTTCAAATGAATATATTACATTTTATTATTATACATGACATGACAAATATACAAGAAAAAAAATCACTATTCAAGTTCTAAAATTTTGTAAAAGAAAAAACAGCTACATTAATATTAAATTGAAAAACCTGTTTTAATCCACCTAGCGGTGCAATTGTGCCTTTCTCAATCATGAACACGTGAATGTTTGCGTTGTTTATATTCATTAAAAGCTTTCAAATGAATATATTACATTTTATTATTATACATGACATGACAAATATACAAGAAAAAAAATCACTATTCAAGTTCTAAAATTTTGTAATAGAAAAAACAGCTACATTAATATTAAATTGAAAAACCTGTTTTAATCCACCTAGAGGTGCAATTGTGCCTTTCTCATTTCTCCAAACTATGATTTAATAGCTGGTTCGTACAATATAACTTTATGGAAATGTCTTTCATTCTTATTACAATTGGTAAGTATATATAAGGGCACCTTTTTGCATTCATCGCGGTATCGGTTTGAATCGGAGTTTTCTATGTGATCGACCTCCACAACCCGTAACTCCGGTGCTGGAAGTCGGATGGAGATGGAATTTAATATCAGTTTCTGGGGACGCAACACCTTTCATTTGAGACTAAGTTGAGCAAATCTAGCCATTTTCGAGAAACCAATATAACCGTTATTCTGACTTTGGATGCTTCCGGATCCGTCGATGGTGGCCAGTGTGGCCAAAGAGACTTTGAATGACTGTTGGGGACCTAGATCTACAAATTCAACAGTTGTGTTTACATTTTGGAAAAAAAATCACCTTTTTACATTCATCGCAGAATTCGTTAGAATCGGGATTTGCTGCGTGATCGTACGTATCACCCTGTAATTCAGGAACCAGAACTCGGATCCACACAAAATTCAACAGCAGCTGATGGACCTTTCATTTAAAATTAAGTTTGTCAAAATCGGTTCAGAAAATTCCGAGAAACCGATTTGGAAAAATCAACAAATTTTGTTTTGTAACCATACTCTTCAACTCGTAATTCGGAACAAGATGTCGGTTGAAAATGAAATTCAATAGCAACCTATGGGAATATTATACCTTTCATTTGAATCTTAGTTTGTAAAAATCGGTTCAGCCATCTCCGAGTAACCGATGTGGACATTTTGTTAACAAATCCGCACATACACACACATACATACACACATACACATACACATATACATACACACAGATATTTTGCGATTTCGTCGAACTGAGTCGAATGTTACATGAGACTCGGCCCTCCGGGCCTCGGTTAGAAAGTCGGTTTTTGGAGCAATTGCATAACCTTTCTATATGAGAAAGGCACAAGAATAATATTTAATTAGCCTAATCAGCATGAGTTCAATGTTATCTTCATGTGATTATATTTTGAAATATAGGGGGAATGGGTTTGAAAGTGGAGGGAATGGGGGGTTAATAGAGTGGGAGTGGAGGATGCGTCAGAAATCCTTCATCTTATTTCGGTATACGGGGTGGATGAAGGAAATGCGGGCGTGAGGGTGGTCCAAGGGGAGCGGAATGATGAAGGAGGGAGGTGTAAGGGCAAGCCGGTGGGGGGGGGGGTCTAGGGGCAGCGACGCAATACTCAACTGCATATTTTGCCTTCCATTTGAGACTTGGTTTGAGAAAATCAGTTCAGTCATCACCGAAGAACCGATGTGACTTTAATTGTAGAATATGCCCGGAATTCCGGACTTCCGGAATCGTCGATAGTGGACAATATATTCAAAGAATGTTTGATTAGCAATCAGTTATCTAGATCTGCGATTAGAAGTAATTTGGTGACCATTTCAATAGTTTTTAGCCTCTGACGTATTACGATTGTACCGATTTATATGGGAAATTCCAGTGTATCCTTACTAACACCCCTGTAACTCCGGAAGCAAGAGTCAGAACCGAATGAAATTCAGCAGAAGTCAATGGCATTACTGTATCTTTCATTTGAAATTAAGTTCGTAAAAATCGGTAGAGAATTCGTTGTGGAATGGGTGTGATATTAGCTTAGGAACTTGGCGGGTTACCCGGGGGCGTTATGAACTGTCATAGGTGGCCAATGTGGTCAAAGCTGCTTTGATTGATCATTAGTGATCCAGACCCGCAAACTAGAGTAATGTTACATCAATTTTAATATGTTTTCCATCATTTGAACATTATGGTGGTACCAGTTTATATGGGAATTTGCTGTGTGACCGAACTCTTCAACCCGTAACTCCGGAACCGGAAGTCGGATCAACTAAAAATTCAATAGCAGCTTATGGGAGCGTTATACCTTTCAGATGAAACTAAGTTTGCGAAAATCGGTTCAGCCATCTCTGAGAAAATTGTGTGAGTTTAAATGACACACACACATACACACACACATACATACATACACACACACACAGACATTTGCCGATCTCGACGAACTGAATCGAATGGTGTATGATACTCGGCCCTCCGGGCCTCGGTTAAAAAGTCGATTTTTACAGTGATTGCATAGCCTTTCTTTATATGAGAAAGGCAAAAAGGTGCGAAAACGGCAGTCTCAAAAAGTCGATTTTCATAAAAAAAATTTTTTCGAGATAACATAAAATCTCGACGTTTCATGCATTTTAAAGATGTTTGGCATCAAAAACACGAATTCGATTTCTGAAATTTCATGGGGTCCCTTTGAAAAAAATTGAGTTCCGGCGTATATGGGAATTTCATATGTGATGGACGGTTTAGTCTATAATTCCGGACGCATCCGAGCGATCCGTACGAAATTTTATAGACATCTGTGGGGATATTATAGCTATCATTTGGGACTAAGTTTGTAAAAATCAGCCCAACCATTTCCGGGAAACTGATGTGAGTACGTCAATTTTGAAAGATGGCCGCTTTTCCCGGGCACTTCCGGAACCGTCTATGGTGGTCAATGTAGTCAACGAAAGTTTGGTTGGCCGTCGGTGACCTAGAACAGCAAATTTAAGTTGTTTGAGAGACATTTTAGCGAAATTTTTACCTTTTTTGCTCTCATCGGAGTATCGGTTTGAATCGCTATTTGCTATGTGATCGCACGCCACAACCTGTAACTCCGGAACCGGAAGTCGGATCGGGTTGAAATTAAATAGCCATTTACGGGGGCGCAACACCTTTCATTTGAGACTAAGTTTGGTTGAATCGGTCTAGCCATCTCCGAGAAACCGATGTGACTGTTATTCTGAATTTGGATACTTCCGCCGGGGCTTCCAGAACCGATGATGGTGGCCAATGTGGCCAAAAAGACTTTGAATGGATGTTAGTTACCTAATACTACAAATCGAAGCAGTTGTGGTCATATTTTGGAAAAATTTTCACTTTATACATTCATTGCAGAATTTAATAAAATCGACATTTTCTACGTGATCGTGCTCACCACCCTGTAATTCCGGAACCGGCAGTCTGATCCATCAGAAATTCAATAGGCAAATGGGAACGTTGTATCTTTCATTTGAGACTAAGTTTGTCAAAATCGGTTCCGAGAAAAATGAGTGACATTTTTGGTCACATACACACACAGACGCACATACACACATACATACATACACAGGCTCAGACATTTGCCGAACTCGACGAACTGAATTGAATGGTATATGTCACTCGGCCCTCCGGGCCTCCGTTAAAAAGTCGGTTTTCAGAGCAATTGCAATACCTTTCTATTGGGAAAGGCATTTCACCTTTTTACATTCATCGCAGAATTCGTTAGAATCGAGATTTGCTGCGTGATCGTACGTATCACCCTGTAATTCAGGAACCAGAACTCGGATCCACACAAAATTCAACAGCAGCTGATGGACCTTCCATTTAAAATCAAGTTTGTCAAAATCGGTTCAGAAAATTCCGAGAAACCGATGTGGACAAATCAACAAATTTTGTTTTGTAACCATACTCTTCAACTCGTAATCCGGAACAAGATGTCGGTTGAAAATTAAATTCAATAGCAACCTACGGGAATAGTATACCTTTCATTTGAATCTTAGTTTGTATAAATCGGTTCAGCCATCTCCGAGAAACCGATGTGGACATTTTGTTAACAAATCCGCACATACATACATACATACATACATACATACATACATACATACATACATACATACATACATACATACATACATACATACATACATACATACATACATACATACATACATACATACATACATACATACATACATACATACATACATACACACATACACACATACACACATACACACATACATACACACAGATATTTTGCGATCTCGGCGAACTGAGTAGAATTTTATATGAGACTCGGCCCTCCGGGCCTCGGTTAGAAAGCCGATTTTTGGAGCAATTCCGTAACCTTTCTATATGAGAAAGGCAAAAGAATAGTATTTAATTAGCTTAATCAGCATGAGCTCAATGCTATCTTCATGTGATTATATTTTGAAATGTTGGTGGAATGGGTTTGAAAGTGGAGGGAATGGGGGGTTGGTAGAGTGGGAGTGGAGGATGCGTCAGAAATCCTTCATCTTATTTTGGTATACGGGGTGGATGAAGGAAATGCGGGCGTGAGGGTGGTCCAAGGGGACGGTAGTGATGAAGGAGGGAGATGTAATGGCAAGACGGGAAGGGGAAGCGGAGGGGCGGCGATGCAATACTCAGCTGCATATTTTGCCTTCCATTTGAGACTTGGTTTGAGAAAATCGGTTCAGTCATCACCGATGAACCGATGTGACTTTAATTGTAGAATATGCCCGGAATTCCGGACTTCCGGAATCGTCGATAGTGGACAATATATTCAAAGAATGTTTGATTAGCAATCAGTGATCTAGATCTGCGATTAGAAGTAATTTGGTAACCATTTCAATAGTTTTTAGCCTCTGAGGTATTACGATTGTACCGATTTATATGGGAAATTCCAGTGTATCCTTACTAACACCCCTGTAACTCCGGAAGCAAGAGTCAGAACCGAATGAAATTCAGCAGCAGTCAATGGCATTACTGTATCTTTCATTTGAAATTAAGTTCGTAAAAATCGGTAGAGAATTCGTTGTGGAATGGGTGTGATATTAGCGTAGGAACTTGGCGGGTTTCCCGGGGGCGTCATGAACTGTCATAGGTGACCAATGTGGTCAAAGCTGCTTTGATTGATCATTAGTGATCCAGACCCGCAAACTGGAGTAATGTTACATCAATTTTAATATGTTTTACATCATTTGAACATCATGGTGGTACCAGTTTATATGGGAATTTACAGTGTGACCGCACTCTTCAACCCGTAACTCCGGAACCAGAAGTCGGATCAACTAAAAATTCAATAGCAGCTTATGGAAGCGTTATACCTTTCATATGAAACTAAGTTTGCGAAAATCGGTTCAGCCATCTCTGAGAAAATTGTGTGAGTTTAAATGACACACACACACATACACACACATACACACACATACATACACACACAGACATTTGCCGATCTCGACGAACTGAATCGAATGGGGTATGACACTCGGCCCTCCGGGCCTCGGTTAAAAAGTCGATTTTTACAGTGATTGCATAGCCTTTCTTTATATGAGAAAGGCAAAAATGTAAAAATTTTAGTGAGGATGCGGGCCTTTCAACCCGCATCCTCACTAAAAAACGCCGTTAGGAGTATCCGGGAAGAAGTTTCTCCAAGTATCAAGTGTAACGGATTCTACTTCTCCGTATTGCGACATGCATTTCATCTGAAAGGTATAACGCTCCCATAAGCTGCTATTGAATTTTTAGTTGATCCGACTTCCGGTTCCGGAGTTACGGGTTGAAGAGTGCGGTCACACAGCAAATTCCCATATAAACTGGTACCACCTTGATGTTCAAATGATGTAAAACATATTAAAATTGATGTAACATTACTCTAGTTTGCGGGTCTGGATCACTAATGATCAATCAAAGCAGCTTTGACCACATTGGCCACCTATGACGGTTCATGACGCCCTCGGGGAACCCGCCAAGTTCCTAAGCTAATATCACACCCATTCCACAACGAATTCTCTACCGATTTTTACGAACTTAATTTCAAATGAAAGATACAGTAATGCCATTGACTGCTGCTGAATTTCATTCGGTTCTGACTCTTGCTTCCGGAGTTACAGGGGTGTTAGTAAGGATACACTGGAATTTCCCATATAAATCGGTACAATCGTAATACATCAGAGGTTAAAAACTATTGAAATGGTCACCAAATTACTTCTAATCGTAGATCTAGATCACTGATTGCCAATCAAACATTCTTTGAATATATTGTCCACTATCGACGATTCCGGAAGTCCGGAATTCCGGGCATATTCCACAATTAAAGTCACATCGGTTCATCGGTGATGACTGAACCGATTTTCTCAAACCAAGTCTCAAATGGAAGGCAAAATATGCAGTTGAGTATTGCGTCGCTACCCCTAGACCCCCCCACCGGCTTGCCCTTACACCTCCCTCCTTCATCATTCCCCTCCCCTTGGACCACCCTCACGCCCGCATTTCCTTCATCCACCCCGTATACCGAAATAAGATGAAGGATTTCTGACGCATCCTCCACTCCCACTCTATTAACCCCCCATTCCCTCCACTTTCAAACCCATTCCCCCTATATTTCAAAATATAATCACATGAAGATAACATTGAACTCATGCTGATTAGGCTAATTAAATATTATTCTTGTGCCTTTCTCATATAGAAAGGTTATGCAATTGCTCCAAAAACCGACTTTCTAACCGAGGCCCGGAGGGCCGAGTCTCATATAACATTCGACTCAGTTCGACGAAATCGCAAAATATCTGTGTGTATGTATATGTGTATGTGTATGTGTGTATGTATGTGTGTGTATGTGCGGATTTGTTTACAAAATGTCCACATCGGTTACTCGGAGATGGCTGAACCGATTTTTACAAACTAAGATTCAAATGAAAGGTATAATATTCCCATAGGTTGCTATTGAATTTCATTTTCAACCGACATCTTGTTCCGAATTACGAGTTGAAGAGTATGGTTACAAAACAAAATTTGTTGATTTTTCCAAATCGGTTTCTCGGAATTTTCTGAACCGATTTTGACAAACTTAATTTTAAATGAAAGGTCCATCAGCTGCTGTTGAATTTTGTGTGGATCCGAGTTCTGGTTCCTGAAATACAGGGTGATACGTACGATCACGCAGCAAATCCCGATTCTAACGAATTCTGCGATGAATGTAAAAAGGTGATTTTTTTTCCAAAATGTAAACACAACTGTTGAATTTGTAGATCTAGGTCCCCAACAGTCATTCAAAGTCTCTTTGGCCACACTGGCCACCATCGATCCGGATCCGGAAGCAGATTTGCTCAACTTAGTCTCAAATGAAAGGTGTTGCGTGCCCAGAAACTGATATTAAATTCCATCTCCATCCGACTTCCAGCACCGGAGTTACGGGTTGTGGAGGTCGATCACATAGAAAACTCCGATTCAAACCGATACCGCGATGAATGCAAAAAGGTGCTCTTATATATACTTACCAAGTGTAATAAGAATGAAAGACATTTCCATAAAGTTATATTGTACGAACCAGCTATTAAATCATAGTTTGGAGAAATGAGAAAGGCACAATTGCACCTCTAGGTGAATTAAAACAGGTTTTTATTTTTACATTTGTAAACATATAAAAGATCCACGCCTCCGTTAAGCTACCGCTATAAGCCGTGTCAAATAAACATATCATAAAAAAAATCATTGCATCTTCCGTGTATGCATTAGGGTGGGACAAAAAATAAAATTCTGCTCCGAGCAACTTTTTGGGTACCATTTAAGTCCTAGAACAACCGTGCAAATTCTTAGCTCGATCAGTGAAACTATATTTTTGCGCCCAATGTTTGCACTTTACATGGGATTTTATATGGGGAAATCGACTTTTACAAAATAATTCATCCAAGAGAAATTTATCAAGGAAATAAAGTTTCGAAAACAGCAAAACGATTTGACGATTGTGGAAAAAGTTATTAAGAAAAAATCGATCATGATTTTTTTCATATAACCATGTCCCACTCTAGTATGCATGAAACTGGCACGCCACGCAGTGGCACGACGAGTGACAAACCCCCAAAAATCAATGTCTTCTAATTCTTTTGCAAATATTTTTTTTATTTTTCTCTTAGTATCTCAAAATTTTACAGTAAACGGATGCAAAATGAATTTTACCTTGTCGTTGAATCAAGTCGAGGATTTCTGTTCAATTTAATTCATAAGAATTGTTCGTACCTTCGAACTTCAAATGGCTATATCTTAAGAACTACATGGCCGATTGGAGAAGTTTTGAGGTCTTTGGAAAGAAGAATGAATATGCTAAACTATATATACAAGCTTTTTGTGCAGAAATGATTTTCATTTGTTCTGCATCAGCAAAAAGCAATTGAGAAATTAAATCATATAAGTAATATATTTTTATAAGTCTATAAGTAATTTATTTTTATACGTCTTTCAATTTTTGAGGTGGTCTCCCATGGGTCACTTATCATGAACTCAAAATTTAGTGTAGTTTCAAGATATATAGGCCTCATCTTGCGCATTTTTGCGCCGAAGTTGTCATATCTATGTTTCTGAAAATACCCATATGGAGACGCCCCGTAGCTCATCAATCTTCTTACAAATTGGTTACCTAAACAACATCATATTACTGAAAAATAGTGATTTTTACTAGTTTTGTCAACCATTTCAGCTATCCGATATGATTGGCTGCTATTCTTAACGTGTATATTAACCCTTTAACGACCAACGCATTCAAATGGGTTTACATAAAATTAGTCGAAAAAAAGAACTATGGAATTTCAAAACTGATAGCAGAAATGGATTCAGCGTTCCAAAATCAGTTGAAAACCCAATTTTTGGACAAATAAACCAATTTTGATAATTTTGTAACAACTTTGTATGAACTGGTGCCACTGTGCGCCAGTGCATCATTGGAATGAAATGTTATCAGCGCCTGGCGGCAGTCACAGGATTATTACCTACCACCGAAGAATGAGAGCTGCCATGAAACGCAGCAGCTGCTACGCTTATAACATCAGAACCCAAACTAACGAATTTTACTTATGTTCGCTTTTTACATGCGTCGCAGTTCATTCGATGACAAAGAGGTAGTCCAAGCAACGCTCGCTGCTTGGTCGCATTGTACTGAACAATCATGCATCAGATAATTACTGCTTTCATAAAATCCATCATTTTTAGTAATTATACATCCTATGTAATTGACTACAAAATTGTTGTACAAATTTCCAATCAGATAGCGCAATAATCTTATTTTTTATTCAGTACAACGGCAGATATTGACTAATTTTGAAACGGGACCCCTATATTGAAACATTAGAAGTATTCTACTTCAAAACCATTTCCCGAAAGGAAATTCTCTGCTGGAAAAACAATTTTTATGCGATTTTGTCGTCTTTTGCACATACATAGTTTATTTGGAGTATTTTTGGAATTATCAAGTTGTCAATTTGCAATATTCTTTGAAAATATTGTTTAACTTTTATGAATGAAGGCACAAAACGAGCGTTTGACCGTCGTCCTACTACCAACATCAGAGCAGTAGCAGATCAGCATTTTTCGCTCTATGGCCCGTACTACAACAGACCGCCCGTTAGCCCACCGAAAGAAAGGCTCCCCGTTTTGCCCAACAGTTTCCGGTGTGCTGTGTTCAAGGAAGTTGTAGTTGAAGTCAAAACAAAATAGTTTACTTCTATAGTAAGAGGCGGGAGTTTCGAATGAAAACTAGTATGGCTCGCTTGTAATCCAATCGTACGGACCAACCACTTCTTTCTCAAAATCCGATATATTTTTTCCTGATTTTTGTAAATTGAATCACCTTTTGCAATGCGTTTGACAGTGTCTAATAAGACTTCTGGCCTTCGACGAAACTCTGGTATCTAGATGGACCTGTTGCAACACCTTGTAGATGTAGTAGATGGCACAACTCTCCTTATCGCGTTGCTTCCGCTTCTTCTTGTATCCTTTGACAATGTTCGGAAACATTTAGATCGACGTATATAGTACGACGATACAAACTGATATTGAGCTGCAGTATACTAAGTTTTTATATCTGAAAGCAGCACAATGTAAACTCGTCCTTTTTTGTGTTGTCTTCAATATGTATTCTTCATAGCTCATCCCCTTCGTTGGTCGATACACAAGCAAACTGCGCTGAACGCGTCGGAGTGCCATTAACTTAGTAGCTGTAATGGAATACCTTACTGCTAAAGTTTTGAAATTAGTAGGAAATGCTGTCCGTGACAACAAAAAGACAAATTATCCCACGCCATCAGTAGCTGGCGATTCGTAAAAACGAAGAATTGAACAAATTGCTCTCCGGAGTTATCATTGCTCAGGGCGGTTTGTTGCAAAACATCCAATCAGTACTGCTGCCCAAGAAGGCCGAAAAGAAATCAAAAATCGAATGCTAAAACTCACCAATAAAATTCATATTGCTATAAAAACCGTCCTTTTCAGGACGTTCACATATTTTTGATAAAGAACAAAAATGAAATTATGTTTCCAATACGGAGGTTATCGAACACTCAGGGTAAAAAGAGTAATGTAATACGGCACCTTGGTAAAATTTTTGAGAATTGAAACCTTGTTTGAATGCGTTTAGTAAAAATGTGTTTAACTTCACTCCAGTTTGCTTTATTTATGTTTATGTATATAACCTTCACCAACAGGCCCCTTGGCCCCAATGGTGGTTTCTTAATCTAATTACATTTTTAAATTGTCAAAGGCCGTCGCCACACACTGTTAAAAATTCGCTGGAGTCCGGTAACAGCACTCTGGCAACCATAGTTGGTTCTCCTGAACGGAACTCGCAGAAGAGAGTTATTACGTAGAGCTCGAACGCGGGCTTGAAGATCTAGACGTCCGAGGATTGCAGGGCAATCCACTCTGGCAGAGAGTAAGTCTGAGACGAACAGGGCTCGAGAGCAGTCCCTCCGAATGCTGAGTGTATCGAGGTGTATTAGCTGGCAACGGTTATCATAGCTCGGCAGCTGAAATCTGTTTCGCCATGGGAGATGCCGAAGGGCGAAGCGTATGAACCTGCGTTGATCAGCCTCGATTCTATCAATCCCGTTCTGGTAGTACGGATTCCAAACAGCCTAACAATATTCCAACGTTGAGCGGACCAACGCACAGTAAAGCGATTCAAGACAATATACGTCCCTGAAGTTTTTCGCTATTCGAACCCAAGCTGTCGTGATGCCTTATCCACGATGTATGAACTATTTGGTTTGAATGTTAGTGCCGAATCCATGATGACTCCGAGATCTTTGATGTGAGAATGTCTTGGAATATTCGAGCCGAAGAAATGGTAGTTAAACTGAGTCGGTTGGCGTTTCCGCGTGTACGTAACGATTGAGCATTTGCTCGGGTTCAAAACCATTCTGTTTAGATCACATCACGTACTAAAACTGTTCAGTTCCCTCTGAAGAAGCTCGGTATCGGTTTTATCCCGTATTTATCAAAAAAATTTCATGTCGTCGGCGAAAGAAAGGGGGGGTCCTTGTAATGTGAAATTGACGTCATTAAAGTAGAGGAGGAATATTACTGGACCGAGATGGCTTCCTTGTGGGATATCGGATGTAGCGAAGAATCGTGCAGACAGACAGTCCTTAATGCTGATTTGGAGTTGCCTTCTGTCGAGGTAGGAACGAAACCAGCGCAGAAGTTGTCCATGAATGCCGAGTTTGTCCAGCTTCGCTATTGCGATATCATGATTGATTTTGTCGAAGGCCGCAGATAGATCCATGTAAATAGCATCGGTTTGCAATCCGTCGGCGAATCCATCCATTACATATGTTGTGAACGAGAGCAGGTTTGTCGTTGTCGATCGTTTAGGCTGCAATGTAGTGATTGCAGTGAAAGAAAATAGGATCTTACACAACCAGCTCGAACAGTTTTGATACGGCACTTAAACACGAGATTCCCCGATAATTGTCAATGTTCGATTTGTTGCCTTTTTTATGAACTGGAAACATGTGCGCTGATTTCCAGCAGGAAGAGAATGTACCAGTAGTGAGAGATAGCTCAAAGACTCGCCGAAGTGGTTCAAGAAGCCCACTGATGCACTTTTTGACAAAAATCGAGGGAACACCATCTGGACCCGGGGAACAAGATGCTTTCAGTTTGGCATTTGCTGCAAGAATGGCAGCATTATCGACACAAATTCGGTTGAAGGTTCGTCCTAGAGAGGGAGTTAAATTGGCGGCGGCAGCGACTTGTTGTGGTGACAGGCGTTCGCTGGAAAAAACACTTGAAAATTTGTCGGACAACAGTTGGCAAATTTCTTTAGTGTCGGTGCCTTAAACTACATTAAACGATATACAGGATGGTAAACCGGATTCTTTTCGCTGCTCGTTAACATACTTTTAGAACGACTTGGGCTTGGATTTCAGTTGACGCTCGACGTTTCGCTGGTGTCTAAAAAGGCTCGTCTGCTTGTTCTGTATCAGTCGATGCTCCTTACCACACGAGCAACATGTTCACTGTATTGTCCTGACGGTACAATGAGCGGTATCATGTTTGCGTTGCCGGTACCAAACGTCATCGAGAGGTTCTTCGTTAAAAAATGCAGGAAAACACCCAATCCGCCATTCGACGTCTAGCTCGTCGTGGTGGTGTAAAACGCATCTCCGATTAAATCTACGAATGCTGATGGTGTGCAGGATGTCATCCGAGATGCCGTGACCTTTATTTATTTAATTCTTTTTGGCAAATTCTGCCATACAGACTGTTACTTAAATTAATTTAACATATACAGTAATAATATATAACAAAACGGATAGTCGAACAACATTCAAAGGTAACAATACAATATTCCAATCAAAAAATGTATTCTAAATTCAGCGCCGTGGGGGCTCCCAAATGTCAAATTTCTCGTGAAATTGTCGAAAACAGAGTCCTAACGGTCATGTTGATGGAGATAGTGCTGTTTTTCTTAGCCTCGCGTCAATCCCTACTTTCAATTAAATGAACGGCATTAATGCCTCGTCCTTCCATTCAGGTACGAGCTTCTTCACAATTGCAGCATTAGTTCGAAGTGATTCGGCGACCAGAGTAGCAATATCTTTCTCACTCACTTTGTTCCTGACACGAGTAAAGAAGAGCCAGCAAAGATTTGTACACTCAGGCAAAAAATAAAGCGAATTTCATAGGAATATCGTATGATTTTTAGCCACAAGTAGCACGTATGTAAATCATAAGATTACAGGGCTGGCGAATAGCGTGGGTAGTACTACCCACTCGAAAATAATCGAATAGGTAATTACCTACTTAAATTTTGGATATTTTCATAAATTTGAAATCTGCCACGTATGTATCTCGGGCACACATTGGAAATTATCGATGCACAACAACTTCATTTACACAAACACACTGCAAGTGATTTAATGTAAATGTAATGCAAGCGTGTGTATTGCGAAAATGAAACAAATCCCTATTCTATTACCCTCACCCTATGCTTACTACCCACTCGCGCTAAAAGTGTAACGCCGGCCCTGTAAGATTATCTTATGAAACGGCATTTATTTTGTTAAATCGGTTTGCTATGATTTCATGTTCCATAAGGTATCTTTGAATTATCATAAGACTATATCTCGACAAACATATGATTACGGCCTAAAAGCCAACTGTCAAAATCCACTTTGAATGGAAATTCCGGATAAACCGTTACGCGCCAACCACAGATGTTTATAGTAACCGAAAGAGAAAAGTTTTCTCTTTCATAAACTGTTGTGAACTCTGTTCGGCTAGTTACGGTTTGTCCGGAATTTCCATTCAAAGTGGATTTTGACAGTTGGCTTTTAGGCCGTAATCATATGTTTGTCGAGATATTATACATTTCTCTTATGTTTATGAGAATCATAAGATGCTCGTATGAAATTCGTACGCAATAACTTATAAAATGTTAAGGTAAGCATAAAAGTCGTATGTTTTTCATATTAATCTTATGAAAACATAGTCTTGTTACTTTTCTATTCATCATAAGATAAATCTTATGAATTTCGCGATGAGTTTTGCCTTAGTGTAAAATTACTTACCTCCGAAGAACCAGCAACCCTACACCCTTGGTTCAATCGAGTAGACGAGATGGATTGAGCTAGAGGTGAACTTGTTTCCGTGAATGAAAATCGCGAGCCAGCCATTTCGGAAATTGATTCACGAATTGCGGTGATTTCATGTTTCATGTTAGACACATCTTCGATTAAATCCGCACTGTATTTATCTGTCTGAGTACTCACATAGACAGCAACAGTAGCCGCAAGAGCAGGGGTAAATGAAGCAACATCGGCGATCGCCTCGCGCTTATCTCGAAAAGCCTGCATCTTGCGAACACCGTCCATGATTTTCGTACACGGGGTACACATCCACCAGATATTATTGTACCTGTTGCAGCAGGTGACCTCTATAGTAGTCAGTGTGGCACATTCTGCATGATAATTATCCTGACAAAATCCATCACACGAAATGATTACATCTCCGGGCGTGATAGGCAAGGCACATTCGCAGCAAAACATCTTCAATCAGCACGACTTTCTCTTGTTCAGTACTGCTAGTATGATGAAGAGTAACGCTCTATTGTGTTTGACTATATAGAAGCGGTAGTGTCCAATGGAAGCAAAAACGAATTGTTCGTTTAAGCGGGTGAAAAATCAGCTTTTTCTTTAATATCGCTAGCGAGGTAAAATATATGATCCAAAAACAGTACACTATAACTTGCACAAGCGAATGGCAATCACATCCGTTATGTAAATCGATCGCGCGACTATATTCTGCGAAAAATCGATAGCAGCTGAGCTGACAAAACAACCGGTCGGAGAGAATACACAAACCAAACTGACCATATTTGCAATTTGCGTACTGAAACAGTCCATGAAATAGAACATGCAAACTTATTCTTTGAAATGATTTTGGTGGCCCTGAAAAGGGCTTTTTTATAATGATCCAAGTGAGTTCTAGCTTTTCAACTTCCAAATCCATACAAAGTGCGTCCCTGCCGCTTCAGAGCATAGACATCCATTGCGGTCTTGCGCTTGGCGTGTTCAGTGTAGGTCACGGTATCTCGGATGACATTTTCCTGCACACCATCAGCATTTGTAGATTTAACGACATTATTTTATTATGATTTTACACGTTGATTGTAAATTTGTTTGTTTATTTTTGTTCGCGTATTTTGGATCGTTTTTTTTGTGTATATTCAGTGATTTTTCATTTAGAATAGAGTTTGTGCCCTCGCCTAGGCTGCAGTTATTGATCAATTGACTCATAATTTGTGATTCTTGGTCGTGCGGTGACAATTGACAAACATTTTGTTCTCCCAAAGTATCGTCGGTAGTGATAGAATCCTTGTGGTGAAACCGTGGATGCATATCGGGAAAGCTTATTCGCGAAGTAGCTACTGTTGCCTACCTGTAGGCGATTCGCAATGGATTCGATCTGCCTGCAGTGCTCCGAGCCGGTAACCACTTTGAATCAGCTGAAATGCCAAGGATTCTGCGACAGAATCATGCATCTATCGTGTTCAACGCTCACTCGTCCAAAATTGGACATGATTAACGACTCAGCGAATATATTCTGGCTCTGCGACAGCTGTGTGGATTTAATGAAATCCTCCGCAGTGAATGCAGCTTTTACAGCATTGAGCGAAGCGTTCCGTTTGCTGACCGACACACATAAAACAGCGCTTGAAGCATTAAAGGCTGAAATGGAGAAAACCAGAAAATCAGTGGAATTCGCAACGACATTGCCTGCAACTCCCATATCATGGCCCGTTCCAAATAGAGTTGGAGCCAAACGTGCTCGCGAGACCGAGGATGATAAATCTCTTTCTAAATCCGATGTCCCCAGCCTAACGTGTGGCAAGAAAAAGGGTGATGTAGCAAAGGTACCCACAATCACTGTTCAACCCGCTACTAGTAAATGCTGGATTTATTTGTCGCGAATTGCCACCACCGTTTCTGAAGACGAGGTTGGTGCTATGGTTAAGGAGTGCCTTTCAACGGACGATCCGGTCGAAGTGAAGAAGTTAGTGAAAAAAGACGCAAATTTGAGCGGGCTTAATTTCATTTCTTTCAAAATTGGTGTTGACCCTAAACTTCGTGAAATGGCCCTCAATGCCGAAACTTGGCCGGATGGGATGTATTTCCGCGAGTTCATCGACTTTTGGCAAGAACGTACTAATGACGGGAAGCAGGGGTTTCGGAAAACACCTCGACTGGGATAAATCCATCGCAAATAGCAGTTATTTTAGACTACGCACCGACAATTCGCCTGTTGATCAACGGCAACCGGGACGCACCGTAGAAAGCAATATGGAATCCCCCAATCCTCCCAGCACAGTCGTGCCTCTCGCAGTCAGCAGTATCTTCAGTCGTCCCGGCCCTGTGTCTGGGAATGGAGAAGGGGACTTCCAAATTGCCCTCTTTGGCAACTCGAATGCTTCCGACTGTCAATTAATAAGTCAACGATGTCAGCCGTCAGCTGGAAACCTCCTTAGGAGCACTCCAACTTCCATCACGGGTGCTACCAATTCATGCAGTTCACCCGCGCCTTCTGCTGTTAGCAGTCATTCCAGTCGCCCCGGTGTGCATTCCAGACGACGGAATCAAGGAGTGCCGGTCAGCCTTCCGTGCCTAATACCGTCGCCCATCCATTTATACTATCAAAATGTGGGTGGCATGAATTCCTGTGCAAATACCTATCGCCTAGCTACCTCGGACTGCTGTTACGACATTATCGCATTGACAGAAACATGGCTAAATGAGCAGACCCTTTCCAGCCAGGTGATTTGCTCTGACTACGAGGTTCTCAGATGTGATCGGAGTCTTCTCAACAGCCACAAATCCTCCGGAGGCGGTGTTTTGCTCGCTGTGCGTCGTGGATTAAAAGTTCAACATATAACAAATGATGCTTGGAGCAGCATCGAACAAGTATGGGCAGCGATAAAATTGGGAAATCGAACATTATATATATGTGTGGTTTATTTCCCTCCCGATAAAATTCGCGACTCTGCACTAGTTGATTCTCATTCTGAATCATTGACTTCTGTTGCTGCGATGGCGCAACCCACTGACGAAATCATGATCCTCGGCGATTTCAACCTTTCTACAATAAAATGGCGTTCCATTCATAACGGATTTCTACAACCCGACCCAGACGAATCAGTTTTTCATCCTGGCAGCATTACTCTTCTGGATGGCTATAGCACGGCTACACTTCTGCAGATTAACAGCACAACGAACGAGAGCGACCGGATTTTAGATATATGCTTCGTTAATGCCAGAGATCAATCGCCGCATATTTCCGCCGCCCTCGCCCCGCTAGTAAAGTATGTTCGCCACCATCCGCCTCTACATCTTACACTCCAGGACGTACCGCCTATGAAGTTTTCGAGCCACGCGCCCACCGTGTGTTACAATTATAAGCGGGCCGACTATAGCAGCATTTTGAATATTTTACAAAGTATTAACTGGGATTCTGTGCTAAGCAAGGATGATGTGAACTCCGCCGCTGAAACGTTCTGCCATATAATGAGCTACCTTATCGATCGTCATGTCCCAAAGTGTAATCAACGAAGTGATCAATCCCCCTGGCAGACATCCGAGCTACGTCAGCTAAAAACTGCGAAAAGAGCAGCATTACGAAAGTTTACCAAACGCCGTACCTTGTCACTGAGAGCTTATTATGTAAGGCTCAATAACGATTTTAAAAAACAGAACAGTTTTTGTTTTTCAAACTATCAACGAAAAATGCAACGTAAGCTTAAGTCGGATCCTAAATCGTTTTGGAGATACGTCAATGACCAGCGGAAAGAAACCGGCTTGCCTTCTGCAATGTTTTTGAATGGCGAAGCTGGTCATAATTCACAAGCCATATGCAAATTGTTCGCCTCTAAATTTGCGAGTGTGTTCGTCAGTGAGACATTGTCCTCGCAGCAGATTGACGTTGCAGCTAGCGGCGTGGCTCAACTCGAACGGTCAGTGAATGAGATTCGTGTAGAGCACTCGGATATTGTATCAGCAGCATCCAAGCTTAAAGCATCGTCATCTCCCGGGCCAGATGGTGTCCCTGCTGTGTTTTTGAAAAAGTGTATATCTGGTTTGGTGGAACCACTCTGTCAACTATTCAAAATGTCACTGACAACCGCGATTTTTCCTCAATTGTGGAAAGCAGCTTTCATCTTTCCTGTTCACAAAAAAGGTGATAAGAGGAACATTGACAATTATAGAGGAATTTCTGCGCTCTGTGCCATTTCCAAGCTCTTTGAGTTAGTCGTGGTGGAGTCAGTGTTTTTTCACTGTAAGGAATATATTTCTAAAGACCAACATGGATTCATGCCGAATCGATCGACGTCGACGAATCTACTATCTCTAACCTCTTTTGTGTCCGAAGGGTTCGATGCGAATCAACAAACTGATGTTATATATACTGACTTATCTGCAGCTTTTGACAAAATCAATCACGATATCGCAATCGCTAAATTGGAAAAACTTGGCTTCAGTGGATCACTCCTGCGATGGTTCCAATCCTATCTCGTTGGCCGTCAACTCAGTGTGAACATAGGTGATGCATACTCCAAACTATTCTCCGCAACGTCTGGAATTCCGCAAGGAAGTCATCTCGGACCTTTGATATTCACTCTCTATTTCAACGATGTAAACTATCAGCTGAAAGGGCCACGGTTGTCGTATGCAGATGACCTGAAAATTTTCAACAGAATTAAGAGCCGAACGGACGCACTTTATTTGCAGCAGCAATTTGACACTTTCAGCAGATGGTGTGAAAACAACCGAATGAATATGAATCCGGCGAAATGTTCTGTGATATCGTTCTCCAGAAAAAAAAAGATCCCATTGAGTTTGAATATAACTTGTCTGGAGCTCTTGTTTCCCGGGTGAGCTGCGTTAAGGATCTTGGAGTGCTGTTAGATTCGAAACTTACATTTAAGAATCACATTTCGTATGTTGTTGGTAAAGCATCGCGAAGCCTGGGCTTCATCTTCCGTACGGCTAAATCCTTCACAGACATTTATTGTCTCAAAAGCCTCTACTGCTCTTTAGTGCGCTCCACGCTGGAGTATTGTTCGGCAGTCTGGAACCCGAATTACATGAACAGCAGCGATCGAATTGAAGGCGTTCAACGAAAATTTATACGGTATGCTCTTCGACGCCTGCCTTGGCGCGATCCTTTTCGTCTACCAAGCTACGAGAGTAGGTGTCAACTCATCCAGCTCGATACCCTTCAGCGCCGTAGAGAAACTGCAAGAGCCTTATTCATCTCCGATCTTCTGTCAGGACGCATCGATTCTCCAGATTTACTAGAGCGAGTCAACATCCAAGCAAGGTCCAGAACGTTACGCGGAAACGTTCTTCTGAGAGTGCCGTTTCGACGAACTATTCAAACAGCCAATGCCGCTATCACGGGACTACAACGCCTCTTCAATCGTGTGTCGCACCTGTTCGACTTTCATTTGTCTCGGATATCTTTAAGAAAGCGATTCCTGCAGTTTTTTAAATGTAATTAATTTAAGTTTCCATCATTGGGGCCGAGTGCGGCCTGTTGATGCGTGCGATAAATAAATAAATAAATAAATAAACAATTAAATAAATAAATAAATAAATAAATAAATAAATAAATAAATAAATAAATAAATAAATAAATAAATAAATAAATAAATAAATAAATAAATAAATAAATAAATAAATAATCGGAGATGCGTTTTACACCACCACGACGAGCTAGACGTCGAATGGCGGATTTGGTGATTTTCTGGATTTTCTCACGAAAAACCTCTCGATGACGCTTGATACCGGTAACGCAAACATGATATCGCTCACTGTACCGTCTGGACAATACAGTGAACATGTTGCTCGTGTGGTAAGGAGCATCGACTGATACAGAACAAGCTCGCGTGACCTGTATAAATAACATTTCCGTATGTAATGAAATGCTTTGATGCTCCATTTTGACGGCTCTGCCTAAGATATGTTTGCAAATTTCGCATTTTCCTCGCTGTTTTCGAAGGATTTTCTAAAAATCCTTTTTTGCTTTATTTATAGTAGTCTCACTAATTCCGAAATTT
Source organism: Topomyia yanbarensis (assembly GCF_030247195.1). Lineage (NCBI taxonomy): Eukaryota > Metazoa > Arthropoda > Insecta > Diptera > Culicidae > Topomyia > Topomyia yanbarensis. The sequence continues at coordinate 214,038,738 of NC_080671.1, read as the reverse complement.
AATACGAATCACGTGCACAAATTTCTGATCAGATACTGCAAAAATATTGCGATTTCGATCAGTAGAACGGAAGATATTTGCATTTAAAAACTGGGAAATTTTCTCAACTGAAATTTTTGAAACGGGACCCCATATTGAAACATTAGAAGTATTTTACTTCAAAAGGGTAATAGAAATAAACAAACAAAACGACGGAAAAGATAAAAAACATAAATTAATCAGCAAAGCGGAAAATTACGTGAAATACAATGGGATACAAAATGGGATAAACTATAAAAGTAAGCAAACTTATACGCATGTAAAAATGAAAAATATGAAGAAAAATAGACAATATATAAAAGGGTACGATTGAAAATGGCACAAATACGCAAATGGAAAAAAGTGGAATATTTAAATATGAATGATGAAATTAATGGAAGAAAGACAATATAAAGGATTTAAAATTGAATAATGGGATATGTGTTGAGACAGCCAATTAAAAATTGGAAGGGAAATTTCAGCCAATAATGCAAGAGACAAAAATGAAAAAGTAAACAGAAGAATAAATAAAAATATGGTAATAATAAAAGTGTAGGCAAGAAAGGTAAAACAGAAAAATGGAACACATAAAAAAATTTAAAAAAACGTAGAAAACAGGCACAGAATTGGGAGAATTTAACAGAATTACAAAGTAGAAAGTGAATAAAAAGTAAAACTACACAAATTTCAAAAAGGTTTGCGGTTGTGTCGCGTGACATGCTGGTTTCAAAACCAGTAATTTTGTGTTATTCGTGTATATTTTGGAATGTATTACAAGAATGTTACAAATTTGGAACAAGAAATCGTTACGTTTCAGAAGTAAATGATATTAAGGTTCAAAATTTCACGCTCTTGCAGTTGTGAAGATATTGAAAGAGGCAATTATTTTTTTTCCCGCTATGATTTTATGATGAATTTTGGGCCACCAAGCACGAATATAATTGCTTTTTGTGTTTCGAGTTTTGGATTTTATTTTATTCGGTTTTCGTGGTTTTTTAGGTGTTTTTGTATTTACTTTTAGTTCTGTTTAACCAATTCCGCCAGTCAGGTTTAAGATTTTTCAACAATATTTTAATAGATACTTTTGTAGTTCACTTTGTATTTGAGAAGCCACAGATTTTAACAAACTGAAAAAGCCCCACTTTCTATGAAACTCATAGGCATAAGACTAACATGGCGATGCACATACAGCGATTAAGAATTATGATACTCGGTGTCTCTGGTAGAAAATATTTAGTCAAAAAATCAGTATTGCTAAACTACTCACTATTTGAAAGCTTAGATGCTCCTCTATCTACTGAGCATAACTTTGAAATGTTTTATCGGGGGGTCTAGAACATTTAATTATTTTTTTTACATTTTTATGATCAATTTTTTAGGTTTTTTTCAATTTGTAGCTCAAAACAAATACCTGCCTTTTAGGAAGCTTAATCAGTGAATACACACTGTCAGAGGGACGGACTTGTAACGTTAATGAAAACCTTTGAAGACATCGTTTAGCTAATTTTGGCGTTAGTAATTAGGTATCTTGAGATTCGCAAAACAAAACGTTTCCTTCAATTTATTTTTCTTCAAAATATTTTTTGCTCGGGGTTCCTATGTAACTAATGTTACATTCGAAATTCTATCATTGTTCTTTGTATTCTTTGAACAATTTTATCTCAATTAAATTTGTTTTCGTTTTTAGCTTCGTTGAAAATTACGACTTTAAACCAGAGGTGGGAAAATACCGGTTGAGTAATTCAAATTTCCACAACTGTTTATGTTTCCTTTACATTGTGTGCGGTCTTATCGCTGCACGGTTAAATAAAACAACCTGCAGAAAAGTTGTTTTAACTTACTTTTGAGTTGTGCGTCGCTTTCGCACTTATTAGTGTTGTCAAAAACAAAAAGAGAGATTCGACTCAGTCGAGGTCTTCCGTGGAGGAAGGTACTTTTGAGTTGTTTGGGTTGAACTCAAAATTAGGTAAATTCAACTTAAATTTGAGTATAAAAAACCTATCAATGAGTTGTAATTTTTGCCGTGGTTAAATGGAAACTACCTTCAACACGGTTTACCTAATTTTAAGTTCCCCCACCATACCACGAGATTGAGTCAAAGGAACTCAATTTTAGGTAGTTTTTCGTTTCCGTGTGGTTGTGTTTATACAAGACACGAAAACCAAATCGAATTTCGTTTACACAGCACCGCGGTTTAGTTTTGATTTTCGTTTACCGGTGCACGAGTATGGGAAGGAAACACGAGAATAACGAACCCAAACTTCGGTTGTGTTGCGGTTGTGTATTCGGGTTGATGTTTTTCGGCTATGCTAGTGCTGCTAGTATTTTTATTAAGAATTCTAATCAAATTTCTTTTGGGTATAAGGTATTTTTTCGGTAATTGAAAAAATGTCTTCAGACATATTTCTGTTCAAATAAATTATGTTCGTGGTCATAAATGGCGTTCCTTAACTCAATATTACGACATTTTCACAATGATTTATCATCAGGAAATTTGCAATACGGGTATGTTTGGTATGGGAAACTGCCCAAAAATCGAAAGTAAAAGGAAATTTATTAGCCTCCGCTATTTTTATACCTATGATAGCAGATCAAAATTTAAGATGACGGAATATTCAAGATATTGTCATCTAGAATCACGTGACATGGACATTTTAAATATAAGAAATATGTCAAAAAATCGCCAATTGATGCCTTCCGTCATTTAAAATCTGAAATGGCGAGCTATATTCAATACTACTGGTATTCAATAAGGTTTTAATGGTAAAAAATATCATGAAACAAGGGTATTTTTGATATCGAAAAGATGTGTAGAGATTAAAAATTGTTATTCTTTGTCATTTTGCATCCCAATATGGTGTTATTTTCACGACGATTTAGCATTTAAAAGCATGCATATTTAAATAGGCATATACTGCCCATATATGCATAAGAGTCCCATATTGAAAAACAGCAAGCCGAGAAAAACGCTGTTCAAGATTTACATTTTTCATTGAGCCTTATGGATGGGACAACCATGTTGTGTTATTTTTTCGATATTTTCTGAACAAACCTGGTAATCTTATTTGTGCATTATGATCCAGTGGTGATACAGAATACAATCCAACAGATATCTCATTTTTGACAAAAATCCATATGGGACTCTTATGCTTATATGGGCAATATATTTCCAAGGAAACGAAACTTGAATTGCGTCGTAAATTAGAAATTCAAAATGACGGCCTATTCACGATGAGTTAACAACTAGCATGGTTACATTGTGGACCAATATCCAAATTAATGATTGAAGGTCGTTTTACATGTTTTGTTGTAATGAGACAGACAACATCGTGATTGCACACAATGTGAACAAATTTTTTTTATTCAAATTATCGCGCAAAATTTTTTAAAAATTCAATTGTTCTGCAGTAGATGTACATACATACATCGACTGATATCGCCGGAATTATTTATTCCTTAAAGAAACTTAGTTTTTAACGGCGGTCTATAAAATGAAATTGTTTTTGCTATTCGTTAGTTGGTTGCTGTTCTCAATGAATTAAGTATTGTAATTGAATAATTTAGTGGTTCGAATGTTCGCGACCAAACCTTCTAGATGTTTCAAAACGATGCACAGTAACAGCAAAAATAACAGAAATACGTATTACCAGCACTCAGTAAATAAGGAGCTAATCGTGAGTTTCCCCCCACTTGCGTTTGAGTTGCTTACCATATGTGAATAACACACACACATACACGCAATTGCCTCTGTGCAAGGATAGATGTATCAATACAATGCGCCGTAGCAGTAATAATAAGGATATATGTATACAAAATGCGAGTGTGTGCTCGAGATTATTCGAGAATCGCCTAACCAGTGCAACCAGACGTGGATTAGATCTCATTGATACGACTATTGGCGATATAAATACAGGCCACTTTGAATGCATTGGATGTTAATGTGAAGTTTCAAGTGATTCAAGTCATGTTTAATTGCTTTCATTGATTTCATTAATTTAATTGATTTTATTGTTTTTGTTAGTTTATTGACATCGCTCATTTCATTGTTTTCTTTAATTTCAATTTAAACATTTTGACATCAACATCAATTTGTATGCTCTAGACAACTTTGCCAAATCAAACATATCTACATTTCATGGTTCAGCATTGAAACAAACAACAATTGTTGAACTTTTAACAACTGCTCAGAACCAGCCATTTCGATATTACCCCATTGACTCTCAACAACTAATTGAACTCAATTCAGTTGTCTGTTCGGCAGCACTGCAGACGAATTTACTGCTTCTTCTTTCTACCGAAGCACCGTGTACAAAAAAAACCAGGCTCGGTTTTCTAAAGCCAAACCGAAACCGCTGCTAAGAATACATCAACACAAGTTGAAATTCGTACACACATGTAAATGGTGCTGAATGGCTCGGTTTGGTTTTATAAACTGAGACTCGGTGGAGGATTTTCTTTCGTTTACCGTGTGAACGAAATCCAACCCGAATACGATGTGCACTCGTTTACACGTGTTGAGATTTTGAGAACCATACCAGCAGGCATGGGAAAAATCATTTCACGAAACAATCAATTTGAAATCATCCACCAACATGCTCTTACTGTGAAACCAGATCTCGGCAACCCTTCTCGTGTCTCTACACGCGATCATCCAAATGTTGAACGCAAAAATACATTGTTTTTCTAATAAAAAAATATTGTGAAATTAATGATTTTGGTGGTTAAAGTGATAAACAATAATTGATTGAATTCAATAACACTTATTTTTGGTTTAAATATGCTAAATTTTTCTGCGTGTAGAGCTCCCCGTCAGAATCACATACTACAATTTGCAGACGAGATAGGCAATGACGCCCACTAAAACACTGTTTTAGGTCAATTGTAGCGGGCCGTGATTCTGAATGTGATATTCATTGTACGGTTCAGGTATGTGCGAGCGTAGAGACTCGCGATCGCGTGTATCATCGCGAAAGGCTCGAGCATTTCTACGTTAACGTGTTCGATCGCGTGGGCGTTTGTATGTCACGTGTATGTAACTTCGCGTGTGTAAATTCTATTTTATAACCGTGTGCCTTACGCATATTCGCGTGTGTTCTTGGATAATCGCGCGCGGACCGTGAATCTAATACTTTATTTTTGGTGTACGGCTCAGATGCTAAAAGAAAGTGAAATCTTCCATATCACTAGAGTTCCCGGGATGTCGCCATGGAACGTGTTGTCTAGTGCATGAGCTTTATTTTTTGATTGGTCCTACTGAATGTATGGACCCAAGTTATTGGGACAGAGAGTAATGGTTTCCGGACGTGACTGATTCATGAGCGCGCGAAAACGGACGTTTATTGGTTCGCGTTTGATACAGCATTTGAAACTTCGTAAGTGCTAAAACGTTCTTCTTATTACCGGGGTGTTATTAAGTTTGCGCGAGCGCGAACGTAGGTGTGCGTTGTTAATCGTGAAAGGCTTAAGCGTTCGTATGTTAACGCGTTTGTCACGTGTGCTCGCGTTCATGTGATTTCGCGTGTACAAAACTGGATTTTGTAACCGTGTGGCCATTCCTATATACGCGTGCGTTCTTGGATGGTCACGCGGACCGTCATTCTGATAGCTAGTTTTCGGTGTAAAATTCACATTCTAAAAGGGAGTAAGTTACCCCATATCACTGGAGTCCTCGGTCATGTCACCATGTAATTCATGATCGTGCGACCGCGGGAGTTTTTAGGTTCACGCTTGAGACCGCGTTTGAAAATTTATAGGAGCTGAGACATTCACTTTATCATCGGGATGTTATCATGTTTACGAGATCGCGGGTGTAGGTGCGCAAGCATTTGTATATTAACGTATTTGTCTCGTGTATGTGACTTCGCGTGTATAATTTTAATTTTATAATGATGTAGCGTGTATTCTTGCTTGATCGCGCGCGAACCGTGAATCTGATGCTTAATTTATACTCTATATTTATACTTTTCTGTAATCTTTGTTTATTTTTTTCTTTATTTATATCGTTTTATCTAACTTAACTGCAAAGAAAGGAAAGGGAAAAAACTAGAAACATTGTGGAGATAATTATATTTGAATATTTATTGTTTTCAGGAAATGATACATATGGTCCATGTATGTAAGATCTCGTAAAGCGAGAATATCACGAACAAGTACATAGGGTGGTTTTCTTCTGGCTCGTAAGGAGTCTAGTAATTGGGATCAGGCTTCACGATATTCAGTGCAAGACCAAACAACATGTTCAATGTCTTCGTAACCCTCTCCGCAAGTACATTGATTATCTTCTGCGATCCCAATACGGCGGAGATGCGCATTCAACGTATAATGGTTGGACATGAGCCTAGACATTACACGAATGAAGTTTCGATTTACCTCCAACCCTTTAAACCATGCCTTCGTTGATACTTTAGGGATAATTTAGTGCAACCACCGTCCCAGATCTCCATTGTCCCATGATGTTTGCCCACTAATAAGCGTCCTCTGACGAGAAGCGCTATAAAATTCATTGAAGGCGATAGGTCTTTCATAGATGTCACCATCCAGTGCCCCTATTTTGGCTAAATTATCCGCTCTCTCATTACCCGGTATGGAGCAATGAGCGGGAATCCACACTAAGGTAATTTGATAAGATTTATTTCTTAATTTAGTTAAGTATTCTCGTATCTTCTTCAAAAAGAACGGAGCGTGATTATCAAGCTTTAATGAGCGTAGTGCCTTAATTGTGCTGAGGCTATCTGTGAGGATGAAATAATGGCTCGGAAGTAAAGTATCAATGATTTCCAGGCTATAGTGAACTGCTGCTAGTTCGGCTGTGTAAACAGAGGCAGGTTCTGCAAGCTTGAAAGAGATCGAGGTGTTATTGTTGAAAATACCGAAGCCAGTGGCCTCATTGATTCGTGACCCATCAGTGTAGAACATTTCATGGCAGTCATGTGTTGATATTTACTTATGAATATTTTAGAGATCTCCAGAGAGCGCAGGTGATCCGGGATTCCACGAATTTCCTCTTGCATGGACGTGTCGAAAAATAAAGTGGAATCGGGAGTATCTAGTGTATTAACACATCGTCGCTGTTGTGCTATCTTATGACAAACGCCATTTTGGGGTAAACTGAGTTAGATATGCCACATTCCTTGTCTAAAAAATCTCTACAAAGTGGCGTTTTCAGAATTTTGACATGCTGCTTAATTACTGATATATAGCGAGAAACGTGCAGAGAAATTTTTAATATTTTGCTTCAAATGACTGTGCCTGGGTATTGGCTCAAGTTATATTGATGTATAAGATGTTATTATGTGTAAAAATATCTGAGGAACACAATGGCTTATTCATTTTGGAAAGAAAAATACACGAATGGTGAGTAAAATGCAGTTTAAGTTTTCAACTGGAAATATAGCATATTTGGCAACACTGTAACAAAAAATAACAATTTTTTCTAGATTCCCTGACTCATTTCCTTCAAAATGCATCTAACCGACTGTTTATAGAGCAAACGAAACCAAAGATATGAATAAAAGTTAAAAATTGATGATTTTTTTCTATGCAAAATTTCCCATGCACGACTATGACACGCCATACAAATTTTGTCATCCATACACACCTATGACACGTGTGAGTGCGACTTTTGTTTACAATTTTAGTAAAAACTGGCAATATAGTCAACCAATTTTCGTAATATTTGAAAGATTAATACAGAATAGATATAAGCATCAATTGTCTTCTCTGAATTCTTTCTACCTTTTTTAAGTTCCAAGGTATTCAACCTTAAACTTTAAAAATCGTTTTTCTCGAAATGTGCAAAATGGCGCTTGTCATAAGATAGCACAACAGCGACGACATGTCATAACATAACTATAGAAGGCGTTATTTCTTGTGAAATGTGATTGAAGTACACTGTCATGAATCTGGTTTGGGATTGAAGCTCGACAAGTCTTTCAAAATTTTCAATTACCAGTGGAATCTTAACCTCACATCGTATAAGTAAATGAGAGGAGAGATCCCAGAACCGATCTTCTAAGGGAAGAACTCCCGCTAGTACTTCAAGACTCATCGTATGTGTCGATTGCATGGAACCTAAGGCGATTCGTAAACAACGATACTGTATTCGTTCCAATTTAATAATTTGAGTGTTTGCAGCTGAACGGAAACAGAAGCACCCATATTCCATTACTGAAAGTATCGTTGTTTGATACAATCTTATCACGTCACTTGGATGAGCACCCCACCAAGATTATTGTTCGGAGAAAATTTATCCTTTGTTGGCACTTCTTTAACAGATACCTAATGTGGCCTCCCCATGTACCTTTAGAATCGAACCAAATTCCGAGATATTTAAAGGTCATAACTTGGGGTATTCAAGCTTTCAGAACCTGCCTCTGTTTACACAGCCGAACTAGCAGCAGTTCACTATAGTCTGGAAATCATTGATACTTTACTTTACAACCAACTGAAGCTGAAGCTGAACTGGATCACGCTTCCTTGAAAAAACAACCAACTCTGTTTTCTCCGTAGAGAAATCGATGCCTAGCTTCAAAGCCCAACTTGATAAATTATCCGAACTTTCTTGCAGTGGTTGTTGTAAATTTATGACTTTTGGTCCTGTAACAGAAACACCGCCATCATCTGCAAGTTGCCTTAGAGTGCATGGGCTGGCAATACAATTATCCATGTCATTCATGTAAAAATTGTAGAGAAGGGGGCTTAAACAAGAACCTTGTGGGAGGCCCATGTAACTTATTCTGAATGTTGCCAAATCGCCATATGAAAAATGCATGTGCTTTTCTGACAATAAGTTGTATAAATAATTATTTAATATTGGTGAAAGACCACATTGATGTAGTTTCTCTGAGAGAACATCAATGGAAACAGGGTCGAATGCTTCTTTTATGTCTAAGAAAACAGACGCCATTTGTTCTTTTTTTTGCGTAAGCTAGTTGGATTTCTGACGAAAGTAGCGCCAGACAATCATTCGTTCCCTTTCCCCTCCGAAAACAAAACTGGGTATCTGATAGCAAGCCGTTCGCCTCAACCCAATTGTCGAGACGTCGTAGGATAATTTTTTCCAACAATTTCCTGATGCAGGATAGCATTGCAATCGGTCGATACGAGTTATAGTTGGTGGCTGGTGTTCCCGGTTTTGGAATGGTAATAACTCTCACTTGTGCGGGACAATGTTCTGCTCAAGAACCTTTTTGAATAAATTCAACAAGCGTCTTTTTGCTAGGCCATCTTCACCAAGTTGAATTTAATTCTGTCTGGACCCGCAGCATAATTGTTGCATGAGAGGAGTGCAATTGAAAATTCCATCATTGTCAAAGGCGAATCTAGGGAATCGTTACTTGTGGGAGCATCGCGAATGATTTTCTGCGCAGGAGCAGAATCTGGACACACTTTCTTGGCAAAATTAAATATCCAGCGATTCGAAAAATCTTCGCTTTCATTAGTTACGCTTCGATTCCTCATTCTTCTGGCTGTATTCCAAAGAGTACTCATTGATGTTTCTCTTGACAAGCCATCAACGAAGCGTCTCCAATAACTAGACTTTTTGGAACGACGGAGACTGTCAAATTTGTTTTGCAAAATCGAATAATTTTCAAAGTTCGCACGTGTCCACCCTTTCCGTTTCATAATTTCTTTGTAAGCAACTTGTTTAGCTTCATATGCATCCGAGCACTCTTTGTCCCACCAGGGATTAGGAGGCCGACTATTCATTGTCATGCCAGGATTGCATTTCGTTAGGGTTTGTTCTGCTGCTTCAATAATCAAACCCGCTAGAAATTCATATTCTTCGGTAGGTGGTAGGTTGTTCTATTATACTTACACACGATTCCAAAATTTTCTACATTCGTTGGCTAAATGAAGTGCACTAGACAAACAAAATACAAGTGAGAACACACCAATTGTTCAAAAAACAATTTTTAGCTTAAGCCAAACATGAACCGCCATGTTTGAAAAACGCAAAAAACAACCAAGTCCATTTCAGCCGCCAGAAAATTTGTCCAAGTATTGACATTACCTTTAAATCGCATTCGCAAATTGCGTTTGTTCCTAGGGGCAATTAGCACAGGCGAGTTGAGTCAAACGTCAAACTTTTTAAATCGCCTGACCATGTTCGTCCGCATTTTTTTGACAGGGATATTTCGTGTCATGTCATAAGGGACATTGATTGAATTCGTCAGGCCTAATTCACTGTTAATTGAAATAACGACTGGCAAATGATTGCTACCGTGAGGATCAGGTACAACCTTCCACGTGCAATATAACCGAAGTGATGTCGAGCATGGAGATAGATCTAATGCACTTGGTCGTGCGGGTGGTCTGGGGAAGCGTGTTATTTCGCCTGTTTTTAAAACTGTTATATTGAGCTCGTTACAAACATTGTATATCAAAGAGGGTCGATTATCATTGAAGAGGGAACCCCACAATACTCCGTGCGAGTAGAAGTCTCCCAGTATCAGCCGCGGAGCAGCCATGGATTCCACTACCTCAAAAATCTGACGTTGTCCAATTTGAGCTTTGGGATGTAGGGTGATGAGCCTATTTGCGCCATGTTTCTATTATCACCCTACCCATTTGAAGCCGTTGGTTAGAGCAGTGTCTGCCTTCTTTGTTCAACGCATTGAGTCAAATGGTAGCGCAGCAATAGGGGCACTCGATTCGAGTTTTCATTGTGCTCAAACACGAGAATTTTACTGTTTTCAACGCATTTGTGTTATTATATTGGTTATTATTTCCAGTAATGGTGTTCTGTTTGGATTGTACATTACCAAAACCGGGAGGGACTGGCTTCGGTATTGCATCGGAATTCTTCAGCTTTGGCCGCAATTTATTTATTGGAGGAGAAATTTTAAGGCCCTTGCTTGGCAGTTTGGGAAAAGAGGATTATTTTCTTTTCCTGGATCCTCTAGGTAAAACAAATGATGTACCTTCGGACGCTTCGTCAGAGTCAGACTCTTTCGGCCATAGAATAGCGTATCTGTTTTCTGGGACCGTGGGTTCAGGAGTAGAATTTTTCAGTATTTCTGCATAAGAGCGCTTAGACCTCTCCTTCAAGGATCGTTTAATTTTATTCTCCCGCAATTTTGTCTTTATTTACTTTCACGATCTCTGTTACAGCCGAAAATCGAGAAGTCAGATCCCGTGCAATTTGCACAAGGTTTAATGGCTTTCCTTTCCGCCTGAAGAAAACTTGCCAAGGTCCAGAAGACCCTTGAGGGTATAATTTAATTCTACGGGGAGTTGAGGGAGGGGGATCAGAAGAATTTTGCTCTTGTGAAATGGAGGATTCCATCTCACTATCCTCCATCTCGCCTACCATACACAATAAGTTGATTAAATACTAACACTAGCAAAGTTATACTAAAATCTACCAGTCCTTCGAAGAATTGCAGTTTCACGCTGTCTCCCTCTTGCACACGCTCGGGTTGAACACAGCGCAACCACCACTACCAAGATGAAGCCACTGTTTACCTGTGGGTCCAGGGGTATTTCCTTATTACGCAGCGTGGCTAGTAGGGTGGAGCATGTTATATGTATACCCTAATCAACCGAGCGCAGCACTTTTTTGGCTCCATTTGGGGTCCCAAACAACTGTGCAAAATTTGGGGTCGATTGGATTTGACCCGGCGTAGCGCATTGCGTTTGAAATTTGTATGGAAATTAGAATGGGAAAACCTACTTTTTTGCATTTTCAATTTTACAGACTACAGTTCTTCCTGCAGTATACCAACAATTAGATAGAAGTGTAGTCCAGGATATGCTGAACAACTTTGCCGAAGGATGCATGGTGCTAGAATGTCTCTACAACAAGTTATAGCTGTTCAAAGTTCGATAGATCGAATTAATTGCCAAAAATCATTTTTTTGCCAACACTGCGGCTGTACCAATGACATTTCATATAGCATACCAAAATAGCATCATATACTTTAGATTTATTACATTGGTATGTTTGGATGAATTATTCAAAAGCCTTAGCTCAATTTCATGGGCCTAGGTAGTTTCGCAATAGGGTTTAGTAAGGGGAGAGAGGGGGGGGCTTCAATATATAGATTCAATTCTAACTGAAATAACTGAAATTTTGTCGAGTTGAAATGTTCAGATGAATTATTCTAAAGCATTTGCACAATGTCCTATGCATAATAGTAACGATGAAACGTAACATACTGTATCCCTCTGCATTGACTTTATATCAATGGAAGTAAAGTTGCAGACTGAATCAACTGATGTCGCGTTGATATGTCAGAGGAATGCATTGATTATATTTCAGTTTAATACGCACTACGATTTGATAGGATGCTCTTTTCGATGTTGTTCGACCACCTGAAGTAAAAATTGCTGTTGAATTGGGGCTCTTGTGGATTGTGTAAATGTTGTAAAATAATTCATCTGAACATTCCAACTCGATAAGATTTCAGTTATTTCAGTTCAAATTTCCATATTTAAAAGTCTCCCTCCTCTCCCCTCACTACGCCCTATTGTTAAACTACCTATGCCCATGAAATTGAGCTAAGGCTTTTGAATAATTCATCCAAACATAACAATGTGGTAAATCTAAAGTATATGATGTTATTTTGGTATGCTATATGAAATGTCATTCGTACACCCGCAGTGTTGGCAAAAAATGATTTTTGGCAATTAATTCTATCGATCGAACTTTGAACAGCTATAACTTGTTGTAGAGACATTCTAGCACCATGCATCCTTCGGCAGTAATTGTTGGTATACTGCAGGAAGAACTGTAGTCTGTAAAATTGAAAATGCAAAAAAGTAGGTTTTCTTATACTAATTTCCATACAAATTTCAAACGCAATGCGCTACGCCGGGTCAAATCCAATCGACCCCAAATTTTGCACAGTTGTTTGGGACCCCAAATGGAACCAAAAAAGTGCTGTGCTGAAAAAACGATCATTTTGCCCCACCCTACTGGCTAGGTACACAAATACACAAAAGCCCGTATCTGCACTAGCACCAGAGTTAAAAATAATCGAAGCTCTTTTTTGACGGCTGAAAATGAACCTGATGCGACTCGCGGTGAATAGAAAAAATATTCATTCAAGTATCCATGTTATTCATTCAGTTGAATGTCGTACAGTATATTCATTCCACTAATTATATAGAAAAATATTTTCAAATGCCGGTAAAGCATATGAAACAACAATCATCATCGCTTACATTGTGCCAGGGCCTACTATGATGCGTTTGATTCGTTGCTGCACGGCCGCTTCGTGTAATAATCGGAGACGAATGAAAATCTGCATGGATGAATGGGCGGTTTGTTCGTTTGACGTTTTCAGCTGCGTCACTGAATATTGAAAATGAATGCGGAATCAATTTTCATGCAATGAATTTAAATATTTTTAAATGTGACTAGCACAGATGTATAAGTGATGATGAAGCGAGGCGCTTCAACAACAAGATGCAGCTCTGTCTCACTTCGTCAAAAGCGCCGACTGTATGCAGCGCAACCACTACCACCACCAACGTGGGGTGCCGCTCACCTGAGACTTTGCTGCCTTCGCACCAACACTCGCTTATCGTGTGGTACCACCACTAAACGACCGCTCTCGCAGCCAACAATACTGCCTGTCTCCGCACCAACACAGCATCAAATACTGACACAGTACACAAACTTCTAGCCTATTACCGGCTTGCACAGCCTTGGTTGCTACAACCAATCAGCAAACACAACCTTTCAAGGCGAAGGCTAAAACTGTTATGACCGTAAAATGTACTACTACTATAAATAACAAAAATAATGTATTTTGAGAAAGTGGTAATTATCAGCGCTGATTGGTTAGAACAATTCAACCAAGCAGCGAGCGTTGCTAGGACTGCCTCTTTACATCCAATGAACCGCGACTCACATATAAAAGCAGCACATAAGAAAAAAATCGTCAGTTTGCTTTCTGACCTGGTAGTAGTTGCTATGTTCCGTAAGCTCGAAGCAATATATTCCATGACTGCCGCCAGGCATCATTTCAATGGTGTACAGGTGCGCCTATTTTATGCATCCAATGATCACAGACCACAGAAAAAAAACTCTTTCTTTCGGAGATAAATAAACGAATTTCAAGTGTTCGCTGGCGGTGGGGTAGTTGGGTGAGAAAGACCCTGCTCTCTTGCTCTTTCAATTATGTGTGGCGTTCTCAAATAAATGCACCACGGCGCGCGCTCCAGAGTGCACTGCGAAGGAGTGTGCTTTTTTATTAGTTTTCTTCTATCAAACGGTATTGTAGCTGCGATTGACGATTTGAAGGAGCTTATGTTGGTTTGTTGAATACTGATATAAGTTTATGTTGATGGTTTAATTCTGAGGGCAAACTGGGAAACGTGAAACGGGATTTTCATTTTACTTATTTTATTTGCGAATTTCACTGCTCTACAAGTGAAATGCTCCATTAAAAGTAATGTTCTGGTACTACATTCGTTGTCGGTTATTATCATATGTGACCATTGCATGGTTATTGCGAAGAAACCTGGTTGGTTAAGGTTTGAATACATTATTTTTATAGGACATTCGCCTGAACTCTCTAATGTTGACATTCCACGCGTAAATGCCCTTCTACTGGCTTTTAACTGTGAAGTGAGTTTAACTTCCAGTGAGTCCAAATAGTATTTGTTATCCGATTTGGCCTTCAATTTATTTTATTTGCGCATGCCATGCTTTAAAGTGGCCTATTTATAAAATAAAGCAGCTAGACGAATGCCTTTTGATCCCACTATACATATGTATAATGAAATATTCAATAATGTGAGTAGTAAAGGTAGTACTATCCACTCGAAAAAAAAATACCTGCTGGAAACTTGGGAACAAACCTAGCAGTTGAATGTGCCACACATGTGTTCGGGCGGACGTTTGCAAGTTTCGAAGTAGGACCGAAATTTCATTTGCATATACGCATCGCAAGTGATGTATGTTCAGGTAATGCATATATATAAATAACAGAAATACTTGATCGCTCAATTTAATGCAACCATGCAAAAGATATTAAAAATTACAGCAATTGAATTACCAGCCTAAGTGTATTCTACTTCACTTCGGTTATGTCTCTGACACTACCTACCCATCTTTTTTTATTGGTTCAACTGAAGACAGTCCAGGCTGCTAGGACCAAGGTAAGACTTCCGGACGTGACCGTTTCATGATCGCGCGAGTGGTGGGTTAATGTTTGAGACCGCGTTTGGAAGTTTAAAGATGCCACGTTTACTTAACAGCCGGAGTTTTTTTCATGTAGGCGAAATCGCGGGCGTAAGTATGTGTGGATTATTGCAATTGCATGGTAGAGATATACCAATAAAAGGAATCATAACATGCCGAATAAAGAAAAAAGGTGCAAAGAGCTTGATTAGAAGTGTATAAATTGACCGATACTATTTTGGTATACATTAGTAATGGAAAAGTAAACTAATAGATGTGCAAAAGAACAGACTAATGAAGTAGAATAGAAAAAAAAACACATGTAACATGCAATCAATGCATCGTCTAAATGCAGCAAATGTTGTATATTTACCATTAACGACAATTGCATGCTGTTAGACTTTCATCATGCTATGCTGGTCGGGAATGGATGACTCACGTGCGTCGATAAATTCATTGTACCCTAATTTATCCAATCCGACTTTCCCGAATGAATAGAACCAAATGCACAAATTAATCACCAGAAGTATTAGCCACTATTCTATCATATACGCCAGTTTTGCATCCATTCCCTGACTCAACTGTCACAAATACTTAGACGAACACATACATAGATAGACATACGACTAGCACATAACGATTGTACACTAGTACCAAAAACTACAATTATTACAAAGCGACAACTAATAGGCTTCTACTTATGTATTTATTAAATAAATCTAATTATTAAATTAATTTAATTAGTATATGCACAATGACAAATTTGACCGATAAATGGAAACACAATGATTCCCACTGTGAGCCCCGTCCACGAATACCACCATTAAATTGTGGAACAATATTTGCAAACACGGCACACAGCAAAAGTCAATGCACGACGACCCGCCAGTCAGCCACACCACCGCGCATAGACCAGTGGTTGAGCGTTTGTATGCGCAGATGAAGAGTATGAAGGAACATGGAACATAAAAAATTAAAGGGTTGTGTACAGGACACGACCACGGTGACATTAAAAATGTAGCTTTTTTCAAGAGCGTGCAAATGAATTTTACCCATTACACATATCGACTCACGTTCTTGTTCACTCGCCTGTTTTCATATGTTACAATTTGCTATATGCCCTCCCCATCAAAACATAATTTATTTAAGGTCTTTTAACGGTAATCTATTAATTAATCAAGTATCTAACTAGGTGATTGGCATTATTTGGCTGATCCATCTAGTAAAAATAGGCTGGTCTGTCCAGAAAATATATTCAAAAGAAAAGTTCCATATTGAGAGCTGTGATGAGGAAGCTCACGCCCGCCAACGGAAATATACAGATTCTCCATGAAATATGAAATTTCATTTTCCATTTAAATTTTCAATAATGTACTAATGAACTTAAGTAAACAATCTTAAGTTTAAGTATTTCTTGATCGATTAGAGGTGGAAAAAATGAAATTATTTGATAAATTACATTGTTATGCAACGTTCGCACTACCAGTTAAAACGGGTTTTTATGCTATCTTGGTGACATTTTTCTTGTTGCTAATTATTAAAACGTGTTATAACTCTGTAGTGTAAACATTGTATTATTAAACCAATTCTGCAGCGTTTTATGTTATATAGGTGTTTTATGTGGTAATAGGACTGACATAATTTAACTGGCTTTTAACTGTGAAGTGAGTTTAACTTCCAGTGAGTCCAAATAGTATTTGTTATCCGATTTGGCCTTCAATTTATTTTATTTGCGCATGCCATGCTTTAAAGTGGCCTATTTATAAAATAAAGCAGCTAGACGAATGCCTTTTGATCCCACTATACATATGTATAATGAAATATTCAATAATGTGAGTAGTAAAGGTAGTACTATCCACTCGAAAAAAAATTACCTGCTGGAAACTTGGGAACAAACCTAGCAGTTGAATGTGCCACACATGTGTTCGGGCGGACGTTTGCAAGTTTCGAAGTAGGACCGAAATTTCATTTGCATATACGCATCGCAAGTGATGTATGTTCAGGTAATGCATATATATAAATAACAGAAATACTTGATCGCTCAATTTAATGCAACCATGCAAAAGATATTAAAAATTACAGCAATTGAATTACCAGCCTAAGTGTATTCTACTTCACTTCGGTTATGTCTCTGACATTACCTACCCATCTTTTTTTATTGGTTCAACTGAAGACATTAGTCCAGGCTGCTAGGACCAAGGTAAGACTTCCGGACGTGACCGTTTCATGATCGCGCGAGTGGTGGGTTAATGTTTGAGACCGCGTTTGGAAGTTTAAAGATGCCACGTTTACTTAAAAGCCGGAGTTTTTTTCATGTAGGCGAAATCGCGGGCGTAAGTATGTGTGGATTATTGCAATTGCATGGTAGAGATATACCAATAAAAGGAATCATAACATGCCGAATAAAGAAAAAAGGTGCAAAGAGCTTGATTAGAAGTGTATAAATTGACCGATACTATTTTGGTATACATCAGTAATGGAAAAGTAAACTAATAGATGTGCAAAAGAACAGACTAATGAAGTAGAATAGAAAAAAAACACATGTAACATGCAATCAATGCATCGTCTAAATGCAGCAAATGTTGTATATTTACCATTAACGACAATTGCATGCTGTTAGACTTTCATCATGCTATGCTGGTCGGGAATGGATGACTCACGTGCGTCGATAAATTCATTGTACCCTAATTTATCCAATCCGACTTTCCCGAATGAATAGAACCAAATGCACAAATTAATCACCAGAAGTATTAGCCACTATTCTATCATATACGCCAGTTTTGCATCCATTCCCTGACTCAACTGTCACAAATACTTAGACGAACAAATACATAGATAGACATACGACTAGCACATAACGATTGTACACTAGTACCAAAAACTACAATTATTACAAAGCGACAACTAATAGGCTTCTACTTATGTATTTATTAAATAAATCTAATTATTAAATTAATTTAATTAGTATATGCACAATGACAAATTTGACCGATAAATGGAAACACAATGATTCCCACTGTGAGCCCCGTCCACGAATACCACCATTAAATTGTGGAACAATATTTGCAAACACGGCACACAGCAAAAGTCAATGCACGACGACCCGCCAGTCAGCCACACCACCGCGCATAGACCAGTGGTTGAGCGTTTGTATGCGCAGATGAGGAGTATGAAGGAACATGGAACATAAAAAATTAAAGGGTTGTGTACAGGACACGACCACGGTGACATTAAAAATGTAGCTTTTTTCAAGAGCGTGCAAATGAATTTTACCCATTACACATATCGACTCACGTTCTTGTTCACTCGCCTGTTTTCATATGTTACAATTTGCTATATGCCCTCCCCATCAAAACATAATTTATTTAAGGTCTTTTAACGGTAATCTATTAATTAATCAAGTATCTAACTAGGTGATTGGCATTATTTGGCTGATCCATCTAGTAAAAATAGGCTGGTCTGTCCAGAAAATATATTCAAAAGAAAAGTTCCATATTGAGAGCTGTGATGAGGAAGCTCACGCCCGCCAACGGAAATATACAGATTCTCCATGAAATATGGAATTTCATTTTCCATTTAAATTTTCAATAATGTACTAATGAACTTAAGTAAACAATCTTAAGTTTAAGTATTTCTTGATCGATTAGAGGTGGAAAAAAATGAAATTATTTGATAAATTACATTGTTATGCAACGTTCGCACTACCAGTTAAAACGGGTTTTTATGCTATCTTGGTGACATTTTTCTTGTTGCTAATTATTAAAACGTGTTATAACTCTGTAGTGTAAACATTGTATTATTAAACCAATTCTGCAGCGTTTTATGTTATATAGGTGTTTTATGTGGTAATAGGACTGACATAATTATATCTTCAGTACAGCGGTTTGTTTCATAATTTAAAACAGATTTATTTTAAAATTTAAATTAGTATACCCAACCGTTCTATTTGTTGTATATTTTAAAACGCAATTAGAACTGTGTTTTAAATACATAGGGTAGGACAGATATTCTAACTGGATAAACTGGGAAAACAATTTTAAGTCCAGTAACGCTTAAGACATGGCTTGAATTTGAATCGAAAAAGAACACCCGCTTCAACTGCTGCTGGGACGGTAAGTTCTGTTTTAAAATTTTCCGTTGTGTGCAGTACGAAACAAAAGTGTTTGAAATTAGAAAACAAAAAGTTCTGCTGGGAATGTGATTGTTTCCAATGCAATTACACTCAGATGATGAAAACCGCGTAAATTTCAAAATTCGCGTAAAGAAACCTGAGTGTACTCTCCTATATAAAATACTGCGCTGCTGAACAGTGCAATAACTACAGAAGCACGTTGTCAGATGCCTTACTAATAAAAAACATATAACCGAAATATGAAACATGAAAACCTATAGGCTCTTTACCCTACGCAGCTACAAAGCGCCGTAAACATGGATTAAGAAGTTACAACGCACACGCATGCATAAAAATAAATATATTTTTTTTCAAACGCAACACTCTTAAACAGCACACACCGTATTGAATTAAATCCAAACCACCCCGCCCACCCACTTTGTAAATCATTCTGTGACACCGTGCTGGTACCCGAAAAATCCGCACACAGCCACCGCTGCCGAAAATGCATAGCGTCTACCGCTTATTGTAGTGCCCAGACGCTGCAGCCATGATCTTACCCGTTCGACATAAGAACAAAAACTGATTCAAACGGGTACGCGTCACCTCTATTTATAAACTAACAGTATATGGTTTAGTCACTTAGGTGCGAGTGTGTGCAAATGCCAACGTTACCGAAAATCGATAGCGCTTATTGCATCGCCCGGAGACGATGTTTCTCGTATGGTATAAGAGCAACAACTGATTTAAACGGACATGCGTTGCTTCTATTTATGACTTTTCGTGTTTCATTGAGCAACTAAGCTGCCCTCTCTTGACGGCTGTGTCTGAGAAATCTGCCTCACGAATGGTAATTTTCCCGTTTTTCGTGAACTTTTTAATTTTACCAATTTCCAAAAGTCTACTTTTATTGGGGAGATATTAAATTATTACCAATATTTAAGTTAGGTGTTTCTGAATCGGTTGGTGTATGAATGATTAAAATCCATCTAGTAATATCGGAGTTATAAGCGTGCAAACCTTACATAGTTTCGTTACATGGGAGATAGTTTAGATTTTAGAATGACACCTAGCCCCAGATAGTGGAGTAAGACATTTTTAATGTCAAAAAGGCACATAAGCCCTCGCGGTATCCTCGATGCACCACTATCGAGGCGTAATTCAGTAACCATGTTAAAGCTAATGTTCTTTAGCGCTGATGCACACAATATGCCTGATGATGTTTGCAATACATCAAACCCCTCAACCTTGGGGAGGGAGTACTTCAGCGATACTTATTTTTTGTCTATATATTGTTCTATCAGAGACACCGTGAATAATACTTGGACTAAATTGAGCGGAAGGATGACCGGAATTGTCTGCAAAAATATTACCAATGAGGGGCAGGCATTTGAATTGAGGTTTCAATACTCGCACTACTCATGCTCAGTAACGGTTCTGTACACGGTATATATATATATATATATATATATATATATATATATATATATATATATATATATATATATATATATATATATATATATATATATATATATATATATATATATATATATATATATATATATATATATATATATATATATATATATATATATATATATATATATATATATATAAAGTTTATAACTCTGCCGGACAAACTCAGTTGAAGAGCCGATTATACCCCGCACATAATCACAAAGATTTCTGCTTGGAATACAGTACAGTATCTACCTAGTGAGTGAGATTGTTCCAATCTCATTTCACGACAGTA
Source organism: Topomyia yanbarensis (assembly GCF_030247195.1). NCBI lineage: Eukaryota > Metazoa > Arthropoda > Insecta > Diptera > Culicidae > Topomyia > Topomyia yanbarensis. The sequence continues at coordinate 214,017,720 of NC_080671.1, read as the reverse complement.
GACACCAGCACTAGCACGTCCCTCCATCAGAGAACCGTCAGTGTAACAGACCACTTGCGTTTGTTGTTGTCTTTCCATATAGCCAGACAACCACTCCACTCGAGATATATACATATATATATATATATATATATATATATATATATATATATATATATATATATATATATATATATATATATATATATATATATATATATATATATATATATATATATATATATATATATATATATATATATATATATATATATATATATATATATATATATATATATATATATATATATATATATATATATATATATATATATATATATATATATATATATATATATATATATATATATATATATATATATATATATATATATATATATATATATATATATATATATATATATATATATATATATACCGTGTACAGAACCGTTACTGAGCATGAGTAGTGCGAGTATTGAAACCTCAATTCAAATGCGTGCCCCTCATTGGTAATATTTTTGCAGACAATTCCGGTCATCCTTCCGCTCAATTTAGTCCAAGTATTATTCACGGTGTCTCTGATAGAACAATATATAGACAAAAATAAATCTAATTATTAAATTAATTTAATTAGTATATGCACAATGACAAATTTGACCGATAAATGGAAACACAATGATTCCCACTGTGAGCCCCGTCCACGAATACCACCATTAAATTGTGGAACAATATTTGCAAACACGGCACACAGCAAAAGTCAATGCACGACGACCCGCCAGTCAGCCACACCACCGCGCATAGACCAGTGGTTGAGCGTTTGTATGCGCAGATGAAGAGTATGAAGGAACATGGAACATAAAAAATTAAAGGGTTGTGTACAGGACACGACCACGGTGACATTAAAAATGTAGCTTTTTTCAAGAGCGTGCAAATGAATTTTACCCATTACACATATCGACTCACGTTCTTGTTCACTCGCCTGTTTTCATATGTTACAATTTGCTATATGCCCTCCCCATCAAAACATAATTTATTTAAGGTCTTTTAACGGTAATCTATTAATTAATCAAGTATCTAACTAGGTGTTTGGCATTATTTGGCTGATCCATCTAGTAAAAATAGGCTGGTCTGTCCAGAAAATATATTCAAAAGAAAAGTTCCATATTGAGAGCTGTGATGAGGAAGCTCACGCCCGCCAACGGAAATATACAGATTCTCCATGAAATATGAAATTTCATTTTCCATTTAAATTTTCAATAATGTACTATTTTTTTTTTTTTTTTTTTTTTATTTTTTTTTATTTTGATTATAGAGGTTTTAACCTTAAAGTCATTCGCCTCTTCGGGTTAGAAAAATCTCTTATGAAAAATTTCTAACCCTATGTGCGGGGTCGGGACCCGAACCCGGGTGCGCTGCGTACAAGGCAATCGATTTACCAATACGCTACGCCCACCCCCAATAATGTACTAATGAACTTAAGTAAACAATCTTAAGTTTAAGTATTTCTTGATCGATTAGAGGTGGAAAAAATGAAATTATTTGATAAATTACATTGTTATGCAACGTTCGCACTACCAGTTAAAACGGGTTTTTATGCTATCTTGGTGACATTTTTCTTGTTACTAATTATTAAAACGTGTTATAACTCTGTAGTGTAAACATTGTATTATTAAACCAATTCTGCAGCGTTTTATGTTATATAGGTGTTTTATGTGGTAATAGGACTGACATAATTATATCTTCAGTACAGCGGTTTGTTTCATAATTTAAAACAGATTTATTTTAAAATTTAAATTAGTATACCCAACCGTTCTATTTGTTGTATATTTTAAAACGCAATTAGAACTGTGTTTTAAATACATAGGGTAGGACAGATATTCTAACTGGATAAACTGGGAAAACAATTTTAAGTCCAGTAACGCTTAAGACATGGCTTGAATTTGAATCGAAAAAGAACACCCGCTTCAACTGCTGCTGGGACGGTAAGTTCTGTTTTAAAATTTTCCGTTGTGTGCAGTACGAAACAAAAGTGTTTGAAATTAGAAAACCAAAAGTTCTGCTGGGAATGTGATTGTTTCCAATGCAATTACACTCAGATTTTTCACGCAGGGGATACAGGCCGTGTAAATGAAAACCGCGTAAATTAAAAAAAAACGCGTTAATGAAAACCGCGTAAATTTCAAAATTCGCGTAAAGAAACCTGAGTGTACTCTCCTATATAAAATACTGCGCTGCTGAACAGTGCAATAACTACAGAAGCACGTTGTCAGATGCCTTACTGATAAAAAACATATAACCGAAATATGAAACATGAAAACCAATAGGCTCTTTACCCTACGCAGCTACAAAGCGCCGTAAACATGGATTAAGAAGTTACAACGCACACGCATGCATAAAAATAAATATATTTTTTTTCAAACGCAACACTCTTAAGCAGCACACACCGTATTGAATTAAATCCAAACCACCCCGCCCACCCACTTTGCAAATCATTCTGTGACACCGTGCTGGTACCCGAAAAATCCGCACACAAGCCACCGCTGCCGAAAATGCATAGCGTCTACCGCTTATTGTAGTGCCCAGACGCTGCAGCCATGATCTTACCCGTTCGACATAAGAACAAAAACTGATTCAAACGGGTACGCGTCACCTCTATTTATAAACTAACAGTATATGGTTTAGTCACTTAGGTGCGAGTGTGTGCAAATGCCAACGTTACCGAAAATCGATAGCGCTTATTGCATCGCCCGGAGACGATGTTTCTCGTATGGTATAAGAGCAACAACTGATTTAAACGGACATGCGTTGCTTCTATTTATGACTTTTCGTGTTTCATTGAGCAACTAAGCTGCCCTCTCTTGACGGCTGTGTCTGAGAAATCTGCCTCACGAATGGTAATTTTCCCGTTTTTCGTGAACTTTTTAATTTTACCAATTTCCAAAAGTCTACTTTTATTGGGGAGATATTAAATTATTACCGTTTTTAGTTAGTTAGGTGTTTCTGAATCGGTTGGTGTATGAATGATTAAAATCCATCTAGTAATATCGGAGTTATAAGCGTGCAAACCTTACATAGTTTCGTTACATGGGAGATAGTTTAGATTTTAGAATGACACCTAGCCCCAGATAGTGGAGTAAGACATTTTTAATGTCAAAAAGGCACATAAGCCCTCGCGGTATCCTCGATGCACCACTATCGAGGCGTAATTCAGTAACCATGTTAAAGCTAATGTTCTTTAGCGCTGATGCACACAATATGCCTGATGATGTTTGCAATACATCAAACCCCTCAACCTTGGGGAGGGAGTACTTCAGCGATACTTATTTTTTGTCTATATATTGTTCTATCAGAGACACCGTGAATAATACTTGGACTAAATTGAGCGGAAGGATGACCGGAATTGTCTGCAAAAATATTACCAATGAGGGGCACGCATTTGAATTGAGGTTTCAATACTCGCACTACTCATGCTCAGTAACGGTTCTGTACACGGTATATATATATATATATATATATATATATATATATATATATATATATATATATATATATATATATATATATATATATATATATATATATATATATATATATATATATATATATATATATATATATATATATATATATATATATATATATATATTTATATATATATATATATATATATATATATATATATATATATATATATATATATATATATATATATATATATATATATATATATATATATATATATATATATATATATATATATATATATATATATATATATATATATATATATATATATACCGTGTACAGAACCGTTACTGAGCATGAGTAGTGCGAGTATTGAAACCTCAATTCAAATGCCTGCCCGTCATTGGAAATATTTTTGCAGACAATTCCGGTCATCCTTCCGCTCAATTTAGTCCAAGTATTATTCACGGTGTCTCTGATAGAACAATATATAGACAAAAAATAAGTATCGCTGAAGTACTCCCTCCCCAAGGTTGAGGGGTTTGATGTATTGCAAACATCATCAGGCATATTGTGTGCATCAGCGCTAAAGAACATTAGCTTTAACATGGTTACTGAATTACGCCTCGATAGTGGTGCATCGAGGATACCGCGAGGGCTTATGTGCCTTTTTGACATTAAAAAGATGGGTGGGTAATGTCTGCGACATAACCGGAGAGATGTAGAATACATAAGGAACACGTTCTTCAAATATGTTGATATTCATTGGAATTTTCGGACAAAAGGTGATTTGGGCGAGGAATATTTCAAATTATTCTTTACAAAAATGATGGTGGTCCTGACAAGGACCGTTTTTGTTGGCGTTGTTGGCCTTGGTGGGGAGATGCGCTGGCTTCGATTTTCGTTGGATGCTTCTGACTTCCTACTATTTCCGGGCTTAGCTGTTGTCCAGGAGGTGATTCTGACATGATTGGTGTAGGTGTAGGTCGTCAACCGGTTATAATTTTTCAAGCGTTGTTTACATTTGAAATTAAACCACTGGATCAATTAAAAAAAGTATTGGTCTGTGATATGAAAAGTACGAAATATATCTTCGGGTTTCTGCATTGACGTTTTTGACAAATACAAGATCAATGCATGTGCCTGCAAGTGTAGTTGCTTGTGATGGATCAGAGATCAAACGAAGCTTGAAACATTCATTCATAAAATAAACAAATTTCAAATTCTCTTGTTTTGAAACATCTATGTTGAAGTTGCCTGAAACGACCATTGGAACATTCTGATTTCTAGACTAAATATTCTACATTAAAAGATGGGTGGGTAATGTCTGCGACATAACTGGAGTGTCGTAACTACACTTGTGACGTTAATCCAAATCTAATGATATGCAACGAAATTACGTTTGCATGTGAAATTTTCAAATGATTCGTTATAATTATGGTTAAAAATTCTAATTGGGAATTCTTTTCCATCACCAACTATTTTTCTTTTTTTCGAATCTACAGCATTCTTTGAAAATATTGTTGAAATGTTATTGATGAAAAACTGAAAATGCGTTTGGCAACACTGCTCACTAAATGGATGGTGGGAAGACGCACATTCGTTTTGATTATGCTAGTATTAATAGCAGGAAAGAATGAAAAGGAACATGGCCCGAAAACGAGCAAGCGAGAGAGCGATAGTAATTCGTATTCGCTCTACTAAACTAAAAAAAGATGGGTGGGTAATGTCTGTGACATAACCGGAGCATCGTGACTTCACTTCGAGACGTTAATTTAAATCTAATGATTTATGCAGTTAATCAAAGGAGGCTGCCAAAAAGTTCGAATAAAAGCACGCGACTAGTGTACTTTGCACGTTCTATATTTTATCAACACTAGAGAGAATCGAAAAAAAAATTCAAAGTGTAATAGCAACATGCAATTGTGGCAACACTGGCCATGGGATGGTGGGGAACACGCACATTCGTTTAATTTATGATGTATTAGCAGCAGAAAGGAATGGAAAAGCAGTGCGCGAAAACGAGCGAGGATAATTTAAATTCTCTTTCTATCCACATATCGTATTTCTAACCTACTTGCTGAAAATTGTTAAACACCTCAAATGGATATTTCAGTTTAACTCTTATTAGAACACAATTAATTGGTCCTGAAAAGAACCGTTTATTGTTTTATTGCGGGAGCATAATTCAGACGCACTCCCCGCGACACGGTGAGCCAGTTTAATATATTTGGCCTGAAAGTTATGCGTTTGGTGCAGTATTTTGCATTCTCGAACAAACCAGGCGCACTATTTTGCATTCTCGAACCAGTAGGCATCGTTGGCTTCTCGGGGCATCATTACGACTGAGGTTTGTAAGCGTAGCTCGACTTTGCAGTCCTGTACAATCTCACGAACCAGACGCTGGAACGATAGCCTACAGATTAGTTGCCCTTTAGTTGGGGCGAAATTCTTGCAGGGCGACAGTTCCGATGAGTCACCAGTAGCTGGGGCACTGTTTCCGTCCATCGCCATTGCCAACTGCTTTCCTTCGGTGGACTGGCTGCTTGCTAGTGCTTGAACGAATACGAATGATGAGAAAAACCGACTGACCAATATTCATATATAAACACACGAGAAAGCACTACTATCGCTCTCTCGCTCGTTTTCGTTCCATTCCTGCGCCTTTCCTTTCCGTTCGGCTACCAATACTAGCATAACCAAAACGAATATTCTGTCTTTCCATCGCCTTCAATGTAGTGGCCAGTGCTAGCAAACTTGCATGTTCAGTTTTTCAATAACAACATTCAAACAATATTTTCAAAGAATGTTACAGATTTGAAAAGAAGGAAGGAAAATATTTTCACAAATTTAAATTCTTTTGTGTTATTTGTTAGCGCTGATAAAGGCTATTTAGTTTGCTACTAGCAAGGAGCTGCACAAACAAATCGATTTATGCAGTTAATCAACGGAGGCTGCCAAAAAGTTCGAATAAAAGCATGCGACTAGTGTACTTTGCACGTTCTATATTTTATCAATACTAGAGAGGATCGATAAAATAATTCAAAGTGTAATAGCAACATTAATAGCAATTGTGGCAACACTGGCCATGAGATGGTGGGGGAACATGCACATTCGTTTAAGTTATGATGGTATTAGCAGCAGAAAGGAATGGAAAAGCAGTGCACGAAAACGAGCGAGAGAGGATAATTTAAATTCTCTTTCTTTCGTTCCACACATCGTATTTCTTATATAGACTCTGGAACGATAGCCTACAGATTAGTTGCCCTTTAGTTGGGGCGAAATTCTTGCAGGGCGACAGTTCCGATGAGTCACCAGTAGCTGGGGCACTTTTTCGGACCGTCGTCATTGCCAACTGCTTTACTTCGGTGGACTGGCTGCTTGCTAGTACTTGAACGAATACGAATGAGAAAAACCGACCGACAGATATTTATATAATCGCGCTAATATGCACTACTATCGCTTTCTCGCTCGTTCTCGTGCCGTGCGTGAGCCTTTCCTTTCCGTCCGGCTTCTAATGGCCTAACCAAAGGAGTATGCCGTCTTTCCCCCACTAACTGCTCTCGTCAAGCAACCAAATACGAATAATCATAAAACAAACATGTAGTGGACCTATATATAAACTTTTCACTATTTTATTGTTCGGTTGGTCCACCATTTTGACGGCTCTGTGCGGGATGGGCTGAAAATTTTCACTTTTCCGAGTCGTTTTCGAAAGATTTTTCAAAACACAATTTTTTGTTATTAGTGCATGTTATACATACTTAAAATTTTAATACAGCATAGAGGAACATATTTTCAACAAATTGGCCTAAAAATCAAATCATTCTGTTAAGTATGATAAAAGTTATTAACGTTCAAAATCTGACGCGGTGCCGCAGCCGATATTTTGAAACGGGACCCCTATATTGAAAGCTTAAATGTATTCTACATTAAAATGTCTTACTCCACTATCTGGGGCTAGGTGTCATTCTAAAATCTAAACTATCTCCCATGTAACGAAACTATGTAAGGTTTGCACGCTTATAACTCCGATATTACTAGATGGATTTTAATCATTCATACACCAACCGATTCAGAAACACCTAACTAACTAAAAACGGTAATAATTTAATATCTCCCCAATAAAAGTAGACTTTTGGAAATTGGTAAAATTAAAAAGTTCACGAAAAACGGGAAAATTACCATTCGTGAGGCAGATTTCTCTGACACAGCCGTCAAGAGAGGGCAGCTTAGTTGCTCAATGAAACACGAAAAGTCATAAATAGAAGCAACGCATGTCCGTTTAAATCAGTTGTTGCTCTTATACCATACGAGAAACATCGTCTCCGGGCGATGCAATAAGCGCTATCGATTTTCGGTAACGTTGGCATTTGCACACACTCGCACCTAAGTGACTAAACCATATACTGTTAGTTTATAAATAGAGGTGACGCGTACCCGTTTGAATCAGTTTTTGTTCTTATGTCGAACGGGTAAGATCATGGCTGCAGCGTCTGGGCACTACAATAAGCGGTAGACGCTATGCATTTTCGGCAGCGGTGGCTGTGTGCGGATTTTTCGGGTACCAGCACGGTGTCACAGAATGATTTGCAAAGTGGGTGGGCGGGGTGGTTTGGATTTAATTCAATACGGTGTGTGCTGCTTAAGAGCGTTGCGTTTGAAAAAAAATATATTTATTTTTATGCATGCGTGTGCGTTGTAACTTCTTAATCCATGTTTACGGCGCTTTGTAGCTGCGTAGGGTAAAGAGCCTATTGGTTTTCATGTTTCATATTTCGGTTATATGTTTTTTATCAGTAAGGCATCTGACAACGTGCTCCTGTAGTTATTGCACTGTTCAGCAGCGCAGTATTTTATATAGGAGAGTACACTCAGGTTTCTTTACGCGAATTTTGAAATTTACGCGGTTTTCATTAACGCGTTTTTTTTTAATTTACGCGGTTTTCATTTACACGGCCTGTATCCCCTGCGTGAAAAATCTGAGTGTAATTGCATTGGAAACAATCACATTCCCAGCAGAACTTTTTGTTTTCTAATTTCAAACACTTTTGTTTCGTACTGCACACAACGGAAAATTTTAAAACAGAACTTACCGTCCCAGCAGCAGTTGAAGCGGGTGTTCTTTTTCGATTCAAATTCAAGCCATGTCTTAAGCGTTACTGGACTTAAAATTGTTTTCCCAGTTTATCCAGTTAGAATATCTGTCCTACCCTATGTATTTAAAACACAGTTCTAATTGCGTTTTAAAATATACAACAAATAGAACGGTTGGGTATACTAATTTAAATTTTAAAATAAATCTGTTTTAAATTATGAAACAAACCGCTGTACTGAAGATATAATTATGTCAGTCCTATTACCACATAAAACACCTATATAACATAAAACGCTGCAGAATTGGTTTAATAATACAATGTTTACACTACAGAGTTATAACACGTTTTAATAATTAGTAACAAGAAAAATGTCACCAAGATAGCATAAAAACCCGTTTTAACTGGTAGTGCGAACGTTGCATAACAATGTAATTTATCAAATAATTTCATTTTTTCCACCTCTAATCGATCAAGAAATACTTAAACTTAAGATTGTTTACTTAAGTTCATTAGTACATTATTGAAAATTTAAATGGAAAATGAAATTTCATATTTCATGGAGAATCTGTATATTTCCGTTGGCGGGCGTGAGCTTCATCATCACAGCTCTCAATATGGAACTTTTCTTTTGAATATATTTTCTGGACAGACCAGCCTATTTTTACTAGATGGATCAGCCAAATAATGCCAATCACCTAGTTAGATACTTGATTAATTAATAGATTACCGTTAAAAGACCTTAAATAAATTATGTTTTGATGGGGAGGGCATATAGCAAATTGTAACATATGAAAACAGGCGAGTGAACAAGAACGTGAGTCGATATGTGTAATGGGTAAAATTCATTTGCACGCTCTTGAAAAAAGCTACATTTTTAATGTCACCGTGGTCGTGTCCTGTACACAACCCTTTAATTTTTTATGTTCCATGTTCCTTCATACTCTTCATCTGCGCATACAAACGCTCAACCACTGGTCTATGCGCGGTGGTGTGGCTGACTGGCGGGTCGTCGTGCATTGACTTTTGCTGTGTGCCGTGTTTGCAAATATTGTTCCACAATTTAATGGTGGTATTCGTGGACGGGGCTCACAGTGGGAATCATTGTGTTTCCATTTATCGGTCAAATTTGTCATTGTGCATATACTAATTAAATCAATTTAATAATTAGATTTATTTTTGTCTATATATTGTTCTATCAGAGACACCGTGAATAATACTTGGACTAAATTGAGCGGAAGGATGACCGGAATTGTCTGCAAAAATATTACCAATGAGGGGCAGGCATTTGAATTGAGGTTTCAATATTCGCACTACTCATGCTCAGTAACGGTTCTGTACACGGTATATATATATATATATATATATATATATATATATATATATATATATATATATATATATATATATATATATATATATATATATATATATATATATATATATATATATATATATATATATATATATATATATATATATATATATATATATATATATATATATATATATATATATATATATATATATATATATATATATATATATATATATATATATATATATATGTATGTATGTATATATCTCGAGTGGAGTGGTTGTCTGGCTATATGGAAAGACAACAACAAACGCAAGTGGTCTGTTACACTGACGGTTCTCTGATGGAGGGACGTGCTAGTGCTGGTGTCTACTGTCGTGAAATGAGATTGGAACAATCTCACTCACTAGGTAGATACTGTACTGTATTCCAAGCAGAAATCTTTGTGATTATGTGCGGGGTATAATCGGCTCTTCAACTGAGTTTGTCCGGCAGAGTTATAAACTTTATATATATATATATATATATATATATATATATATATATATATATATATATATATATATATATATATATATATATATATATATATATATATATATATATATATATATATATATATATATATATATATATATATATATATATATATATATATATATATATATATATATATATATATATATATATATATATATATATATATATATATAAAGTTTATAACTCTGCCGGACAAACTCAGTTGAAGAGCCGATTATACCCCGCACATAATCACAAAGATTTCTGCTTGGAATACAGTACAGTATCTACCTAGTGAGTGAGATTGTTCCAATCTCATTTCACGACAGTAGACACCAGCACTAGCACGTCCCTCCATCAGAGAACCGTCAGTGTAACAGACCACTTGCGTTTGTTGTTGTCTTTCCATATAGCCAGACAACCACTCCACTCGAGACGGAATCTTCACATGAAATGTCCTGTAAGGAAAACTACAAGTGAGTGTAATATCGCTGGGAGCAATAATATTTTCACCCCATGTAACCTTTTGTGACCACAGTCGTGTATGACTGGTAGCAAGATCAACATGATTACTGTTCCAAAGCCCAGTAACCTGCAGTCTATATGCACATGATGGTGCTTCTTGTTTGAGGTGTATGTGTAATGGTTTGATATTTAGAAGTGCCTCAAGAGCAGCAGTCGGAGTCGTGTTGAAAGCACCAGTCAACGCCATGAGCGCCATTATTTGCAGATGGTTTAGCTTTGACTGGACTATCACCACCACTCCCCTCTGCCACCACACAAGGCATCCGTATGACAGTATTGGACGTACAATTGTCGTGTAAATCCAATAGATGTATTTAGGTAATATTACTCCAACGTATTTGACTTTATCTGCACACAGTAGCTCACAATCAAAGAACTGCAAGGGACGAACTCAGGTTGTTGTTCTCTAATTCGTGAAAAGAACCATTGAAGTTTTGCTTGGGTTAACTGATAGTTTAACTGTTCGACAGCTCTTAATGCCTGTTGCATTAAGTCAAAGATTGTTCCGATGCAAAATCCAGTAATTAGTATTTGGTAATCGTCAGCAAACCCGTAGGTTAAAATTCCAAGCTCATTGAATTTCTTCACAAGCCGTCAGCTACCAAGATCCATAACAAAGGTGACAGAACGCCGCCCCGAGGACAACCGCAAATACTCAACTTCCGTATCTCAGCCTGTCGCAGTGACGAGCAAAGTATGCGGTTACTAAGCATTGCGTTTATCCAACCCAAGATACATGCAGGTATCCCGTGACCGCGCGTCGCTTCCAGAATAGACTGGAAGGACACATTGTCAAAAGAAACCTCAATATCTAGGAATACACTCAAGCTAGATTGCTTGAGCGAGAAGGCTTTCTCAATGTTGTAAACAACATCGTGAAGCAGAGTGATCGTGGATATCCCACACTGATATGCATGTTGCATCTTGTGCAGTAGATATTCAACTAAACTAACGTTCCTGATGTGATGATCGATTAACCGTTCCAAAGCTTTCAGAAGAAAAGAACTTAAGCTGATAGGCCTAAAACTCTTGGCTTCTCCATAGCTTGAGCGCCCCCCTTTGGGAATAAATCTAACAGTTATTTCTCGCCATGCTTTCGGGATATACCCGGTAGCAAGACTGGAAAGCAAAATCTGTTTTCAAGACATGTTTAAGAATATCAAATCCCTTTTGCAGTAGCACGGTAAGTATTCCATCTTTTCCGGGTGATTTGTATGGAGCTCTTCTCATAACTTTCTTCATTCTTTCAAGCTCAGCCCTCCACCAGGGGGTTCCCCTAGTCGATTTAACAGTACGAAGTGGACAAGCTTCTTCGTAGGATGCTAATATGAATGAGTTTGTCGTATCCACGACGTCATCTTAGTCGCCAAGTTTTCCAAAAAGAGGTCCCAGTTTATAGACTTAGGATTACGATATGTTACCACATTGTAGGTGACATCAAAATGATCGAAAAATATATATTTATGATTGGATAGAGCCGGTTCAGTTTCATTTGGAATCTGCCAATTTCCCAGCTCATGCAAAATTCTATCAGAGCGTATTGGAAAAGGGAAAGTGTAATGTCTAACACCCCTCCCTCCCAGACCTTGGACCAAAAGTTGGTCGGTTTCCCACATTCAGAATATGGAGATTTGTACTACTTATGTACTCCATCAGTTCAGAGCCTCTCAGATTGATGTCTGAGCTGCCCCAAATGATGCGATGAGCATTCGCATCATTGCCAATTAAGCTGACCAACTGTGAGCTAGAAAAAATCCGTACACAATTTTTAAAAAAAATAACAAGTCGATTATTCAAGGATTGACAAAACCCGCCATTTCAATAATCCGAGACATTTAGGGAAACATTTTTTTGGGAATAGAATAGTTGTAGACTTAGGAGGGGGCGAGCATAACGTAGTTGGCGAGTCGATTGCCTTAAAAGGAGCTCATCCGGGTCGATTCCCAACCCCACCCATAGGATTAGCCATTTTTCTAAACTGAAAAGAAGGCAAATGAGCCTAAGGTTAAAACCTTTATAATGGAAACAAATAAAAAAAATGTAGACAGAGAGTTTAATTATCAATAAATTACAAAACCAATTACGGTGCTCAGATGAAATTAATATAAAGCGTTAATATTCCAAATAATATAACATAATTGCCGAAAGTCAAAAATGAAAACTTATGTTGGCATATTTATTCATCGTTAGTCACGTTTTCTACAAGTGGTACTGTTTTGTTTACAGGAATCGACAAAGATCCTGTAAGTTGCTTAAAGTCATATTTATCTTGAGAAGCAATTTGTTGTAACAGTCTTGGTTGTTTTTTCAGAAATGTATAAAAGTCAACGCACTTGAAGTCCACATTAATTTTTAAAATTAGAATTGATTTTAATGTGTCAACGTGAAGCTGTGATGATTCAGTTTTCCAAATTTGATTAGCCACCGAAAAAATGCACTCGACGGGTGCACTAGTTCCTGGTAAGCAAAGAACGAACTCAATCAAACGAGAAAACTCCAAATAAGGAACTTGTTCTGTTTCCATGTGTCGAAATACCTGCACCCAACGCTCTTCTGTAGGCGTTTTGCACTTGTTCCATTAAGATATTTTATCTGATGAACAGTACGTTTTAATAAAGCCATATCGGCAGAACACCTTGGACGAGTTCACATTCAGATCAAAATTAGATCTTTCCGAAATATCTTTCATCGTGTTGTTAATCTCACTCCATATTGGGACGGTTCGCATTGATACCCAACGAAACGTTCGTATCTGTTCAAATTGTTCGCTCCACTCGCCAAGATAATCATTTGCTGTGTCTATAAAGAAGAACTGATTGAAAATTAAAACAAATTTCATATAAAATCACCTGTTTAACCTAAGAAACTTGATATTATTTGATTGATACGAGATTCTTTCAGCCCCCCCATTCTTGTTTTCTCGGCTTCCACATCCGGACTCAAATAATGCTCATCTTTCCGAAGCATGATGTTTCCTCTCAACTCATCTAAATGAAATGCGACGTCGATCGCCAAGATGTTGTCACTCTCAATCTTCAGGACTGTTTCCTTAAAATAGTCGGCCTGGCATAACAGGAAAAAAAATTCTATGAAAAATGAATCGTCAGACTGGGAAACTAAACCTACCTGTTCATTAACAAAATAGAGCCAAAACTTCAACGTTGGATTGCCGAAAATCTTTTTAATCATTGTTTCGCTTTTCAAACCAAGGAAATACATTTTTAATGTATCGAATATATTGAGGATTCTTCCAATCGCTGGCCCCAAAACTAAAAAACGTGTCTTTGCATAAGTGAGTAATTGACTATATTCTACGTTGTCCATCTCGGAACATATCGACTTGAGATTTTCAACTCGTACCGTATAGATGTAAAAATGGGAATAAATTGTAACAACGATACACTCGATGTCGATAGGCAGCGAATCGCAGGCCGATTTGAGTGCGCTGTGAACAATGTGCGCAGCACAGCCGATTTCAATTATTCCTGTAATCCATTGCTTTAAACGATGGTACACGTTATTTTGACCACCGCGATCTTTCGAACCAAAATTCGTCGGACAATTATCTGCGCAGAATCCCACGATTTTATCTTTAATTTGAAATGTTTCGGCTGTTGTTTTTAAAAGATTCGTGATTGTGATCGATGATTCTCCTTTTTCCAAAGAAAAATCTAGAACTTTTACACGCACTCCTTCAGTCGGTGTGAAATAACGTACTAAAACTGGAAACATTTTAACATTTCCGCGATTTGAAGCATCTGTTGAAACGGTTACGTATTTTACAGCAGTCAAATCATTTTTCAATTCACTCAATACAAATGGAACAAATACATTCGCCTCACATTTAGTACGTGCACAATGAAATTTTTTCATTTCGTAGCAACTACGAAAAATCTACAAAACAGAAACCAACAATTTGGAACCGTAGAAATATCGAATATTTGAAATGTCAAAAAAAATCAGCCCGGTGTGCATTTTGAGTAAAGTGAAAATGAAAGAATAGTAACCCGACGAAACTCAACCCATTCTATATAATTTCTATCTGAATTTCTGCTGAAATGTGACAACCGATTCCAACTAAATCGGTTTCAGAATCGACTGTTGCATTTGAGCTAGAATTAAGGCAGAATTCCAATTCAGATAACACAAGGTTAGACAGGATGTGGCTTGAAAGTACCCGGTCAAACCATTCTGAATTTGATTCGGAATCCTAAATGGTCAGTATGGATTCCAAATCAAATGCAACAACCGATTCTGAGTCGGAATCGGTTGTTGCATTTGATTTGGAATCCATACTGACTCCATTTAGAAATCCGAACTGGTTCCGGAATGAGTTTAACTGCCCTCTAAGAACGGTTGGTTTCAAAATCGTCCAATGAAGGACGGTCGTTGAACCAATTTGGACAAGTTCCAAATAACCGTTCAACAAACGTCCATCGTTGGACCCGTGTTGAACGATTTTGGACGTCTCAGTGGGTGGGTAACAACAAGCAAAAAGTGTTGCTAGGTGGTTTTATGCGTTTGCAACGAATTTTATAAATTTATTTGATTTACATGTTTATAATATTGCTTGACCAGCTAATGATTAAGTTGTTCGCAATACTGTGATGTAACTTTGTTTCAAAGTGACGAGCAGTCGTAGAACTGTCAAAAAGACATCTAAAGCACGTTAATCTTCTTAATTTAATTTTCCAGGTTTTCTTATAGTTTATCGGTTTTATGGTACACATACTAATAATAATAATTGAATCAGCTTTCTATTTATGTTGTGTGAAGTTTAAAATAGAATTCCAAAATAGTGATTGAAAATAAAACTAAATTTCAGCCATACAATGGATCTGTTTTGGGCCGTAGATGTAAACTAGAACAGCTCATATATAATTGATCTGTACTGCAAATGACCTCAAGGCAACTCAGCTATGTGATTCCGAATTTTGTGCCGGATTTGGATCAGGATTAGGACGATAAGGTATGAGCACGTGCACAATAAGATTTTTGCGGAAAACCCTCGAAAAATTTAAAAACTTTGAAAGTTCTTTTGTTTTAATGCTCTTTTTTTTGGGACACGATCAATGTCATGTAGATTCTGCCGATTATATCATTGAAAGTTTCATATTATATATTTATTTATAGTTAAATACAAATATAATGTGAATGTTTCAATTATATAATTTGTTTTTATCTTGGATTTTCACATCAGTTGCTATTTGACAAGTCCATAACTTGATGTTGGGAACAATCTATCCACAGGAATGGTCATTGAAAGGGCAGTCCCTCCTAATAAATACATCAATTTCACTGTCAAAAACAATTCATGTTGTTGTTTTTTTTGTTGTGCGGGTGTTCCACGTGAATTTTTGTGTGGATTGTTTTCCGTAGCGGACAACGGCAATCCGGCTACCATATGAAATACTTCGAAAAAAATCGCTATCAAATTTCTTAGATGTGCGGCTGTCCAGTTGAAGATGTTAGACTAACGTAGGATGATTTAATCTCACTGGTCGGTTGATGTAAACGATTGCCAAAAAAGGAACATTACGAACTGAACAATTTATACCGCCATTATGGTCCGTAAAAAACTGGATAGACATGGTGCCTATCAGTATTGAGATATCTGACGTTTAAAATACAAACACTGAGATCTCGCATTTTTATACTATCGCCCTCCCCTTAAGCCCACAAGCGGCTCCTTCCAATTCGCCGTGTAAACGATTTGTTTTCCTTCCAATTCAAACGTCAAAACGACACAATACAAACGCAGCTGGATAACTCTATTCTGCTAAGGTTTTGCTCGTTTCCCGTCGGAATTGTGCCAAGCGAACCCACACACCAAAATTTGGTTGTCAATCTCAGCAAAATATTGGTGAATTTTCATCAGCTTAAAATTTCAGCAATACAAGATTTGAATTGAACCTATTTGACAGATTCGCTTTGCTGAATATTCAGTAATTCAAATTGTCAAATTGACAGCACATTTACCGGATTTAGAGCAATCCAGCCCGGAATACTGAGAATTCAACAATTGCGTTGTCAATTTGACAATTTGAAGTACTGAATTTTCAGCAAAGCGAATTCGTCAAACAGGTTCAATTCAAATTGCCGATTTTTCGGCATCTTGTATTGCTGAAACTTTCAGCTGATGAAAATTCAGTAAACTTTAGCTGACATTCGGTGAAAAAATTTGGTGTGCAGTCACCGTGCCTTAGCAAAAAAAAATCGCAGAAGTTGAGGAAAGCGAAATTGATTCTGGCAGAGTTTTCGTCAGCATTTTGCGCGATTTGTGCGGGAATTCTGGCAGAGAATTCGCTCAAATGCAACAAGCGTTTCTGACAGAAGCGTTTAAGCTAGGAATGTATGGCCAGTATTTCTGTACGCTTCCTGCCACAACTTTATCAGAAGTTTTGCTCGATTCATGCTAAAATCCTACCAAGTAGGAATTGCCAGAATCTTTGCACGGTTTATTTTCGAGTTATGCCAGGATTTTGCTCGGTTCCTGTCAAAATGTTGTTCCAGTACCAAGGAAACTGGAAGTACTCCGGAGCAAACAGGGACAAACCGTTCCTGTATTTTCTGCTTCTCTTTTTTATTCTAGTAAACCAGAGTGAAGAGGAACTTATTGCTCCTGTTTGCTCTTATGCAACTGGAAGCAAAAAGCGCGTAATAGAACACACCTATTAATGAAGTGTCAAAAAGTGTATTGTCCAGGTATTCTCCCTCTGGAAGTCGCGTAAACGGCTCACTGGACGAACAGCTGCTGGTGCCCTAAGACGATTTCGCTAGATTTTTAGATCGACGTTTACTCAGTGCACTAACGCAAGGGATGAAACATTAAATTAACAAACAATTGCGCCAAGATTTCGGGTTTAGTATATTCAGGTTACAAAAACATTTTTATTATTTAATTCAGTTTTTTAATATTACAAGAAAAGCGATCAATTGTGCGATGAATGGTACTTCGAATCAGGGTTGTTAATCGATAATTAATCGTCATCGTCGATAACGTTAACCACCCGTCAACGTCATCGGATACTCCGTTAAGGTGAAGATATGTGGAAGCCTTGTTGCTAGGCACCGACGCGCTTGTTTACATTGAGAAAAAATGGAATAAGAAGTGAAAATTCAAACGCACAAATAAGAGTTTTCGGACATTTTTCTTCGGTCATCTGCACATTGGCAGAAAATTTGAAGTTTAGTTAGTAAACGATTAAAGTTTCGCGGGTGTTTTTTCAGTGGTGTGTGATTAAAGTGCATTTGAAAAAGTGTTCTGAAAACGGAAAGAAGAAAAATAAAAGCGTTTTGAAAAGAAACCCCAAGTGAAGAGGGGTGATATTTTCGCACAAATAAGAGCTATAGATAGAATTCCGTCTTAAACTCGGGTTGATTGTATAGTAAAATGTTGTAGCTTCCTCAAGTAGCAGTTTCGTGGTACACCGGCAAGGTTAGTGTATTGAAAAACGTATATTTATACTTGCTCATGTCAGATACATGGTTAGGCCGGGGAGAGGGGTGTGTGCGGCGTAGAAGCTATATTGTGGCTCGCATGTATAACGTCCTTAACGATAATGTATCGTCAGATTCATCGTCATCGTCGATAATTCATGTATCGCGATAACCACCGATGAATTATCGACGATGACGATGAATCTGACGATACATTATCGTTAACGGAGTTTCCGATGACGTTGACGGGTGGTTAACGTTATCGACGATGCGTTACTTTCCCGTTTATTGGAGTTGAAGTTGATGCGGTTAACTTTCAATTGTTTAGAAATAAACAACTATTAAAGGACATGTTGTTGGCAGTTGAAAATCAATAGTATTGGACATTTTCTATGCACAGGGGGGTTCGACGATATGTCAAAATGGAATTTTTTGTCAACTTTTCGGGAGTGTTTTATATTGAAGGAAAAGTTATTGGCAGTTGACAATCAATAGTTTTGGACATTTTCAATACACAGGGGGTTCGACGATGTGTCAAAATGGATTTTTTTCAACTTTTAGGGAAAGTTTATTATATTGAAGAAGTTATTAATAAGTGAAAATCAATAGTTTTGGGCATGTACCGTCGGTGCGTCAAAATAGAATTTTTTTCAACTTTTCGCAAACTTTTTATATTGAAGGGCAGGTTGTTGGCAGTTGAAAATCGATAGCTTTGGACATTTTCAATTCACAGGAGAATCCACCAGTGCACAGTGTTTCCAAAATGGCAAAAAGGTGAAAGAAATTCTTTGAACCACGAAAAACATTTTTTAGCTATAGTGTCTTCAGCAAAGTTCATTTATATTTTTGTCGTGACTAACGACTTACCTTTCAATATAGGGGCCCCTTTTCAAAATTTCGGAAGAAAAATGATGTAAGATTTTGAACGCCTATATCTTTTGTTGTACTGAATGGATTTAATCAATTTCTTCGGCATTTTGTCAAAAATATTTGTACCAATGTTGTATTAAATTTTGGAATATGTAGGACATTCATTATCAACGGAAAAATAGTGTTTTGAAAAATCTTTCGAAAACGACTCGGAAAAGTGAAAATTTTCAGCCCAGAGCCGTCAAAATGGTGCAGCAAATGAACAATAAAATAATGAAAAGTTTATATACAGGGTGTTTGGTTCATGGTTAAGAATCTCTCGGGAGGTGATAGACTGCCATATTTGGAGAAAAAAATTGTTCTACACATACCATCAAATCTCAACCGTTACAGAGTTATTGAACTTTTAGTGTAAAAAACTTATTTGTCTTAAAATACCTCTAACTTTAAAAGTATACTTTGTATTTTAAATGTTTCAGTTCCATTCGAAAGGTGAGAAAATTTTCTATTAAATGGTGTTCTCATATCTTTTAAGTAATTAGTTTTAATTACCTTTAGCTGTAAAGTAGTTAAAAGTTAGTGTTTTTGAGGCGGTTTTTGCTAATTTTCTCGAAATAATGAAGTATGATTATAGTAATATCCATTATCCAAAAGTTGGGTTTTAGGACGATTCATAATTTGTTCTTGGACGTCATATTTCTATCTCTTCTCATTTCTTTGTAATTTCATTACTATACTTTTGCTGTACCCGACTTGCAAGTATTTTATAGACTCTACTCTAAAAATATGCTTTATATCGTTATTTACAAGATTTCATTGGAAAGCTGAGAAAATGTCCTATCAGTGTATGTACAAATATCTTTTAGTTAAGTGTACTAAATGATTATTTACTAACGAAATAACTCAAAATTTGTGTTTTTTGGAGAGTTTTTTAATTATTCTATTTATTAATCAACAAAATTTATCGTCACTATTTTTCATTTGATGCCCCTTAATGTTCTCTATAACTTTTTATTAGACACTTTGTCTATGTCTCTTTTCATTTTGCTGCTATTTAATAGTTAACACAGCATGAGCTCACCACAAATGTAGTGGGTTCGAAATCGTTATTTTTGCATATGAAACGATGTGATAAAAACGATTTTGCGTCGAAACCAAAAGAGATAATTGAATGGAGTCAAAAAAAGAACTGTAGAACTTGCTGAGATGCATTATTTCCATGATAATAATGGTGATGTTTATTATTTACTATGTTAAGAAAATTAACGAAAATGCTAATAATAGCACTAACTTTAAAATAATTTACTTTTAAAAGAATACTAAATTCACTTAACTGAAAGGTATTAATACATTTTTCACTGTAAAATTTTCCTGGCTTTCAAATAAAAAGAAAAAAAGTACAATAAGTGCCGTAATTTTTCAATTAGAGCTGGTACTAGTGAAAATGAGATAAAAATATCCAAGTTGAATAACCCAAAATCATGAAAATAAGAAAAGGTAAGTGTATCATGTCAATGAACAAATTAAGCAGCTCATCAAGACTAACAATCTGAATTATTAAAATGATGAGGTTAACTATTAGGATTTTCAATAAATGAACGAAAAATCGTTTGAAATTGTTTAATTTTCAATAAATTTCTTTGAAAAGGCTACATAAACTCATTAGCTGAAACATGTGAGGGCATCACTCAATGCGAAATTTTCTCACCTTTCGAATGGAACTAAAACATTTAAAATACAAAGTATACTTTTAAAGTTAGAGGTATTTTAAGACAAATAAGTTTTTTACACTAAAAGTTCAATAACTCTGTAACGGTTGAGATTTGATGGTATGTGTAGAACAATTTTTTTCTCCAAATGTGGCAGTCTATCACCCTCCGAGAGATTCTTAACCATGAACCAAACACCCTGTATAGGTCCACTACATGTTTGTTCCTGTCATTATTCGTATTGGGTTGCTTGACGAGAGCAGTTGGTGGGGGAAAGCCGGCATATTAGTTTTGGTTAAGCCATTAGAAGCCGGACGGAAAGGAAAGGCTCATGCACGCCATGAGAACAAGCGAGAAAGCGATAGTAGTGCATATTAGCGAAAGCGTTACGTACATCTTGAACCTTAATAACTTTTCTTCTACTAAACAGATTGCCAATCTTGTTTCATAAATCGGAAGGAAAACGTTCAACGCTTGTTACCGATACGTTGTTTGCTATATAAAATTTGTTTAAATAGTTCAAAAACTACTTTAAATGAGAATCAATATTAATGATAAAACCTATAAATAGGGGTTTCACAGCTTTTCGCAAAGCCAGACGTGTGTAAGACGCAGTGCATAACAGACGTGCGTGGTCGTGAGAAGCTGCCTCGGACGACCAATCAAATCGGCTACCACCGGAGAGAAGAAAAACGTTGGTGGCGGTGAGAAGGCCAAAAAGCCAAAGGCTAAGAAACGCAGTCACTGAAAAGGCGGTAGTAACTTCTACTAAAATTGCCACCAAAATATCGAAGGCTGCAAAACGTACTCATTCGGTGTGAGCTGCGAAAGGGGAAAGATGTATGTACGCAGTAAAAACAATCGTCGGCAAGGTTTGAATTGGGTTACCAAATGGGCTGAAAGCGAAATAAGGACATTTTGAATTTTGACCGAGACTAACAAATTTTACTAATCTTTGACTAAATGTGTTTGGTTGAGTGGTGTTAAGAAAAGATTTCCAATATTTTTTTAGAACAGCGCTTTTTTGTTCTTCTGGGGTCCTAAGAAACTATGCAGAATATTAGGTCGTGGCATACCGTGTTACATTTGAAATTTGTATGGATATTATTGCGAGAAATCCTATATTTTTCATCTTCATTTCCAAAAATCAAAGTTTTTCCTTAAGAGAACTTATTGATTAAAGTCCATGAAGTTACTAAGAAATTTGCCGACTGTGCTAAAAAATGATAGCTGTTTAAAATTCGATGGTTGGAATTAGAGGACAAATCTTTTTTTTCTGTCAGCGCTCAACAAGATGAGAAACATGAAAAGTATTAGTTTGTAACTTTTCTTCAGGCAATAACCTTTTTGGCTGAACTAAACTTTTTGAATCATTAATATGAACATAACAAATCAAAAGACTCTAAGGAAGTGAACAACTAAAATGCCGGGTAAAAAGTTTCATTGGCTTGAGTGAATATAATCTAATTGATTTCAAATATAACATGGATTGAGATTAAAACTAAGGACATTTGAAGCAAAATTAAGGACGCTTTCCCAAATCATCGAAATTAAGGACATGTCCTTTAAAATAAGGACGGTTGGTAATCCTAGGTTTGAATTGTTTCAAAAGATTCTCGTCTTGTATCAACATAGTTATCTACAAACCGTCCTTATTAGGACGAATGGAAAAAGAATTTAATTAGAAAGTTTCTTTTATTAACTAGTACTAAGTTTGCGCGGTGCGTCAAAATAGAATTTTTTTCAACTTTTCGCAAACTTTTTATATTGAAGGGCAGGTTGTTGGCAGTTGAAAATCGATAGCTTTGGACATTTTCAATTCACAGGAGAATCCACCAGTGCACAGTGTTTCCAAAATGGCAAAAAGGTGAAAAAAAATTCTTTGAACCACGAAAAACATTTTTTAGCTATAGTGTCTTCAGCAAAGTTCATTTATATTTTTGTCGTGACTAACGACTTACCTTTCAATATAGGGGCCCCTTTTCAAAATTTCGGAAGAAAAATGATGTAAGATTTTGAACGCCTATATCTTTTGTTGTACTGAATGGATTTAATCAATTTCTTCGGCATTTTGTCAAAAATATTTGTACCAATGTTGTATTAAATTTTGGAATATGCAGGACATTCATTATCAACGGGAAAATAGTGTTTTGAAAAATCTTTCGAAAACGACTCGGAAAAGTGAAAATTTTCAGCCCATCCCGCACAGAGCCGTCAAAATGGTGCAGCAAATGAACAATAAAATAATGAAAAGTTTATATATAGGTCCACTACATGTTTGTTCCTGTCATTATTCGTATTGGGTTGCTTGACGAGAGCAGTTGGTGGGGGAAAGCCGGCATATTAGTTTTGGTTAAGCCATTAGAAGCCGGACGGAAAGGAAAGGCTCATGCACGCCATGAGAACAAGCGATAAAGCGATAGTAGTGCGTATTAGCGAAAGCGTTACGTACATCTTGAACCTTCATAACTTTTCTTCTACTAAACAGATTGCCAATCTTGTTTCATAAATCGGAAGGAAAACGTTCAACGCTTGTTACCGATACGTTGTTTGCTATATGAAATTTGTTTAAATAGTTCAAAAACTACTTTAAATGAGAATCAATATTAATGATAAAACCTATAAATAGGGGTTTCACAGCTTTTCGCAAAGCCAGACGTGTGTAAGACGCAGTGCATAACAGACGTGCGTGGTCGTGAGAAGCTGCCTCGGACGACCAATCAAATGGGCTACCACCGGAGAGAAGAGAAACGTTGGTGGCGGTGAGAAGGCCAAAAAGCCAAAGGCTAAGAAACGCAGTCACTGAAAAGGCGGTAGTAACTTCTACTAAAATTGCCACCAAAATATCGAAGGCTGCAAAACGTACTCATTCGGTGCGAGCTGCGAAAGGGGAAAGATGTATGTACGCAGTAAAAACAATCGTCGGCAAGGTTTGAATAGGGTTACCAAATGGGCTGAAAGCGAAATAAGGACATTTTGAATTTTGACCGAGACTAACAAATTTTACTAATCTTTGACTAAATGTGTTTGGTTGAGTGGTGTTAAGAAAAGATTTCCAATATTTTTTTAGAACAGCGCTTTTTTGTTCTTCTGGGGTCCTAAGAAACTATGCAGAATATTAGGTCGTGGCATACCGTGTTACATTTGAAATTTGTATGGATATTATTGCGAGAAATCCTATATTTTTCATCTTCATTTCCAAAAATCAAAGTTTTTCCTTAAGAGAACTTATTGATTAAAGTCCATGAAGTTACTAAGAAATTTGCCGACTGTGCTAAAAAATGATAGCTGTTTAAAATTCGATGGTTGGAATTAGAGGACAAATCTTTTTTTTTCTGTCAGCGCTCAACAAGATGAGAAACATGAAAAGTATTAGTTTGTAACTTTTCTTCAGGCAATAACCTTTTTGGCTGAACTAAACTTTTTGAATCATTAATATGAACATAACAAATCAAAAGACTCTAAGGAAGTGAACAACTAAAATGCCGAGTAAAATGTTACATTGGCTTGAGTGAATATAATCTAATTGATTTCAAATATAACATGGATTGAGATTAAAACTAAGGACATTTGAAGCAAAATTAAGGACGCTTTCCCAAATCATCGAAATTAAAGACATGTCCTTTAAAATAAGGACGGTTGGTAATCCTAGGTTTGAATTGTTTCAAAAGATTCTCGTCTTGTATCAACATAGTTATCTACAAACCGTCCTTATTAGGACGAATGGAAAAAGAATTTAATTAGAAAGTTTCTTTTATTAACTAGTACTAAGTTTGCGCTTGTTAATTCTGTACTTTTACCAGAGAATCATAAGAAAATGTTTTTCTAATCTACAAATTCGAAGGTTTTTGCAAATCCTTCCAAGAAAATCAGTGAATGTTGCAACTCTGCCACTAAGCGAAAGCTACACCAAAACGAATGATGAAAAGATGGGTTGGTAATGTATATGACATAACAGGGGTGTTGTGACCACACTTCGAAGTTATTTCAAATCTTGCAAAGCATAAATTCCTTTATGAATGAAATGACAAATTTTCAGGTCAACGCGGCAATAACTTTGCAATTTATAGAGCAATTTTATAGTTTTAGTTATCATATATTAACTGTCATCTCTTCCAAACAACTTAACCCTCTGCTGCCAACCCCGTGGTTTTGCAGGGTTAAGGAGAATCATTGTGAAATGTCCAATACATGATTTTATGTTGTTACCTCCACTAAAACCACTTCAGAACACTCCCACCTGTCATACATGTACATTGTCTGCTTGTTGAAATCATTATATGAAATTATTGACCTGTATTCAACGCGGAGAACTCGGTAATAAAATTGTTTTGCTGAATATACTAACGAACGGGATCCCCAGGAAAATTTCGCTGAGCCCGGTGAATCGAACTTAATGCGTAAAATTTAGCCATTTGAAAGAGATACAAGCAGAATTTTAAGAATATGATCATCGCGGTTATGTCCCGGACATTACCCGCTCCTAGTTTTTCGCTAAGCGTGTTCATTTGTGTACGAAAAAAATTCCGATGGTTGTTTCGAGAGATTTTAACATTGATATTTCAAAGCAAGAAAATTGTTCATTTCATTTCATGAATGTCTCAACGAGCTTACAATCCAGCGCATCCCCTATCAACGCAGGCGCCAACAACAAAGATTCTTTTCAGAACCACCATAATTATTATAAACAATAATTTGAAACATTCCCACATATTTCATTAAGTATCACTCGATTTGAATTACAAGTCAAACGAGTAGTCACGACACTCCGGTTATGTCCTAGACATTACCCACCCATATTTTTTGCATTTAAAAAGTATTAGTTGGGTGATTAATCCCTCTAAAGCTCTAAACTTTTTTTGGCAAAGTTGTTGAGAATATATTTAGTATTAACTTCGCCGAAGAGACTATGTGTCTATCTGTCGATTTAATTATACGTTTGTGAAGATTTCTTTGATATACCCCACAAAATTGCTTATTTCAAAATACTTTTCCTGGTAATTTTGTAGAATTTCAAAATGTTCCAAGATTTCGTTCAGTATAAGAAAATACAGAATTTCTGTAATGTTAGTTTATTTGTATCTCTTACAACATAGAAGTTATCGAATGATTTAGTGTCCAAAAAGCAATGTTTTGGTATGGAAGCCACAAATTTCCGCAGGTATAGCTTCACCAAGACGAATCTGTAAAACAAACACTATCAAAACCGTTTGGTGGTCTCTAGTCTACGTTCAAGTCAAATTCGAGTGTATTCCTTCTTTAGCATATCTTTCTTACCTGAGAGATGCAAAATATACAAAAATAATACTACTGTACTGTAAGACCTCCTAAGGGAAATTTTTACTAAATAATCAGAACGGGTTATGAAGCTTTGTCGAGGGACTAAAGAAGATTATTTTAACTACTGCGGTTTATTAAAAAGAAAGGAAAAAATATATTAGTCTTGGTGTTTGCGTTTCGACATCGCCTCTTCAGAACCAGAAAAAAATATGTGCTGATTTTGTCAATGTCAATTCAACAAGGGGCTGATAAAAACGGGTCTTCACTGTATTCAAAAACGACTGAAACTCTATTATGAGGCCGTTCATAAATTACACTACATATTTGAGGGTAAAAGAAGGAAGCATGAAGCATCTTGTTACATAGTGGAGAGAAGAAACGGAAGAGGGGCTAAAAGTTTCCCAACTAGAAAAAATATAAACATTGGAAATATGTATACACTGAAGTTTTTTTTATGCGGGGGATACGTACCGCATAAAAAAATCCGCATAAAAAAACCGCATAACTTTGAAAATCCGTATAAAAAAACCGCATAACTTTGAAAATCCGCATAAAAAAAACCGCGTAACTTTGAAAATCCGCATAAAATAAAACCGCATAATTTTGAAAATCCGCATAAAAAAACCGCATAACTTTGAAAATCCGCATAAAAAAAAACCGCATAACTTTGAAAATCCGCATAAAAAAAGTCGCATAAAAAAAATCCGCATAAAAAAACCGCATAAAAAAAGACTTCAGTTTATTCTCCTTTTTTAAATTCAAAATCTTTTTCACCACTTAAATGTGTAGTATAATAATTATGAATGGCCTAATAATAGTGGTTTAGTAGTTTTTTCAATATATGTCTTTGCGTGATCAAAATTACTAATTACACAATAGCTCAAAATTTGTTTTCTTCATGGTCAAAACAATTTTGATCACCTTTTGGCCGCACTGTGCACCTGGGACTCTTCTGTGCACCAACTTACTCGAAAAGTTAAAAAAATTTCATTTTGACACATCGTCGGACCCTTCTGCGTATTGAAAATGTCCAAAATTATTGATTTTCAACTGCCAACAGCTTTCCCTTCAGTATGATACACTTTCCCGAAAAGTTGAAAAAAAAATCTACGCTGTGCATAGAAAATGTCCAAAACTATTGATTTTTAACTGCCAACAACATGTCCTTCAATAGGTATTTATTTCTAAACAACTGAAAGTTAACCGCATCAACTTCAACTCCAATAAACGGGAAAGTAACGCAAAATGTATCGCGATAACCGATGAACCGACGATGGCGATGAATACGACGATACATTTATCGACGATGACGTTGAAGGCGACGATACATTATCGTTAACGGAGTTTTCGATGACGATACATTATCGTTAACGAGTAACGCCGATAAATTATCGCGAAAAATGTATCGTATTAACAACCCTGCTTCGAATTGCGCTGCAACGAACAATAGTCTCTTTTGGAAAAGCACGGGCAATGACAAAAAAGCTTTCTCTTTTATCTGTTGATGTGATCTCTGTTCTGTAAGTAACGAGACTTTCACAATTTTTGATCAAAACAGAATGTTGATAGTTGGTTTTTATACCTATCTCGTAGATTACTCAAGTTTACTTTTTTGTTGTTTCTCGTTTACTTTAATGTTTAACAAAATTCAGTTGATCGATTCTGACCTTCGATTTTCGATACAGCAATTTTCATTTGAATTTCGGTTTTAATGTAACCCAAACACAAGATGCGAAAAGAAATACACCGTTAAACCTGGTTTAAAAGATAAGCGGGGGTGGTGAAATTGGTTCTAATAAAACAAATAAAGTTGTTCTTGCAGATGTTATTAGAAATTACTAGAAAAAATAAGGGTTTAAATTGGTCTCTTGAAGGTTTTGATCAAGAACTGATTTTTTAACTTTTATTATTTTTAGGTTTATTTCCATTATATTATTTTTAAATAAATTTTGAAAAAACGACAGAAAATGTTCTACAAGTTTTAGCCTTTCCAAAAAGATTCGAAAAATTTTGAAATATCCGGCATCTCTGCCAAGCACTACTCCCCAGTAAATACGATCACAATCAGTTGTGTCATTAGAACCAGAATTACGACTGAAGCCAGCTGGAATTTCGGCTTATTTGCGGTACCCACTAAGAAACTAGTTCAACATCCAATGGAATATTGGGACATCGTCTAATACGGGTCCAACTTTTAACAATTCGTTGAACAAATGTCTTAAGAGAGAAACTGCGCGCTCTTATGGCAACTAAATGGCTATTCGAACACCCACGGCGGAACCAACCAGCAACTGTAGAGCGGGTAATAAATATTAGGGACCATTCATAAATTACGTAACGCTTTTAGGGGGGGGGAGGGGGTACAACAAGTTGTGACATGTTGTGACATAGGGGGAGGGGGAGTTAGCTAGATCGTTACGTAACATGTTTTCACCGAAGAAAAAAAAAATTTCTAGGAATTTGTTACGTAACAGGAGAGGGGGGTATGAAGAAATTTGTGACAATTTGTTACAGGGGGAGTCAATTTTGGCCAATTTTTGCGTTACGTAATTTATGAATGGTCCCTTAGGAGGACACCACTTTATTTTTTTTAATTCCGTTCAAATTCCGGACAAATCCGTACAGGATCTAAATTCGTACACGAATTGAAAAATCCGTACAGTCCTCCCAAATTCCGTACGGCTGGTCAGCTTAAATATGATACAACGCTTTTGAAATCATCACATGGAGATGACTCGTTATGCGGTAGATATGCTGAACAGTATATATATTTTTTGTCTACGTTTCCGATAGTCAGTGTAACTGTGACAACACAGATATCGCGAGTTGTGAGCTCCGATATGAGACACGCGTCAATAGCCCTATTTGCAAGAATACAAGCCTGAGGCATTTCACGTGGGTTAGTCATGCCTGTCTTGTTTTTTATTCCATAAGTTTATTTGACACGGCATTTGCAAAAGCTTTTTACACCAGTTTCTATTTTACATAGCACGTTACAAAAATCCTTAAGACTAATTTTAACTATACTAGTAATTTGTCTAAAACTAACACTGAAATCACTTTATTGTTTGCTTTTTTCCTTACATTGTTGCATTTCATAATGATCTAGTATTTTCGGGTGTATTTATTTACTTTTTTTCTGTTATTGTCGAAATTTAAAAACTGAGTATTCTAGGACACTTTAATCGGTGAATGATTAGCCTTGGATGAGAGTATGAGGAGATGAATTCAATTAAATTTTGACAGACGCTGTTTTTAGACAATGATAGATAAGTTCCATGTATAGAGGATCGCGATACGCCAGGATATCTCTAACAGAAACATGGATTGGTCTTCCTCGGACTTGTAAAGAATCTACTAATTGTGATCTGGCTTCACGATATTCAGTGCAGGACCAAACAACATGCTCAATGTCATGGTAACCCTCTCCACAAGCACAATGATTACCCTCAGCGAGCCCAATAGGACGGAGATGCGCATCTAAAGTATAATGATTGGACATGAGCCTAGACATCCCACGAATGAAGTCCCGACTTACATCCAATCCTTTGAACCATGCCTTCTTTGATACTTTAGGGATAATTGAGTGTAGCCATCGTCCCATATCTCCATTGTTCCAAGATGTTTGCCAACTAGTAAGTGTCCTCTGTCGAGAAGCGTCATAAAACTCATTGTAAGCGATGGGTCTTTCATATATTTCACCATCTAGTGCACTAATCTTGGCAAAATTATCAGCTTTCTCATTGCCCGCAATAGAGCAATGGGCGGGGAGCCACACTAGGGTAAATTTATAACATTTTCTTGTTAGGTTACTCATAGATTCTCGTATCTTCCCCAAAAAGAATAGATCGTGATTATCAATCCTATTTGAGCGTAGAGCTGCAATTGTGCTGAAACTATCAGTGAGGATAAAGTAATGGTTCGGGGGTAAAGTATTAATTATTTGCAAACTATATTGAACAGCTGCTTGTTCCGCTATATAAACAGAGGCGGGTTCTGCAAGTTTGAGAGAAATTGAAAAATTATTGTGAAAATACCGAAACCAGTAGCCTCACTGATTCGTGACCCATCAGTGTAAAACATTTTAAGGCAGTCTATGTGTTGATATTTACTTGTGAATATTTTAGGGATCTCCCGCGAGCGAAGATGATCCGGAATTCCACGAATCTCTGCTTGCATGGACGTGTCGAAGAATAAAGTGGATTCAGGAGTATCTAGTATATTGACGTATGTGGGAACATACCTAGTAGGCGTTATTTCTTGTGACATGTGATTGAAATACACTGTCATGAATCTGGTTTGGGGTTGAAGCTCGACAAGTCTTTCAAAATTTTCAATTACCAGTGGGTTCATAACCTCACATCGAATAAGTAAACGAGAGGAGAGATCCCAGAATCGGTCTTTTAAAGGAAGAACTCCCGCTAGTACTTCAAGACTCATCGTATGGGTCGACTGCATGCAACCTAAGGCAATTCGTAAACAACGATACTGTATCCGTTCCAGTTTAATAATGTGAGTGTTCGCAGCTGAACGGAAACAGATGCATCCATATTCCATTACTGAAAGCAATATACAATCTTATCATGGCACTTGGATGAGAACCCCACCATGATCCAGTTATTGCTCGCAGAAACTTTATCCTTTGTTGGCATTTCGTTATTATATACCTAATGTGGCCTCCCGATGTGCCTTTAAAATCGAACCAAATTCCAAGGTATTTAAAAGCCAGGACTAGGGCTATCGTTCTACCAACCAACTGAAGCTGAAGCTGAGCTGGATCACGCTTCCTTGAGAAAACGACCAACTCTGTTTTCTCCGTAGAGAAATCGATGCCCAGCTTTAAAGCCCAAATTGATAAATTATCCAAGCTATCTTGCAATGGTGGTTGTAAATTTATAGCTTTTGGTCCTGTGGCAGAAACCACCCCATCATCTGCAAGTTGTCTTAGAGAGCATGGGCTGACAATACAATTATCAATGTCATTCACGTAAAAATTATAGAGAAGGGGGCTTAGACAAGAGCCTTGTGGGAGGCCCATGTAACTTATTCTGATTGTCGCCAAATCGCCATATGAAAAATGCATGTGCTTTTCTGACAATAAATTGTATAAATAATTATTTAATATCGGTGAAAGACCACATTGAGGTAGCTTCTCCGAGAGAACATCAATGGAGACTGAGTCGAATGCTCCTTTTATGTCTAAGAAAACAGACGCCATTTGTTCTTTTTTTGCGTAAGCGAGTTGGATTTCTGACGAAACTGGCACCAGGCAATCATTCGTTCCCTTTCCTCTCCGAAAACCAAACTGGGTATCTGAGAGCAAGCCGTTCGCCTCAACCCAATTGTCGAGACGTCGTAGGATAATTTTTTCCAACAATTTCCTGATGCAGGATAGCATTGCAATCGGTCGATACGAGTTATGATCGAAGGTTGGTTTTCCCGGTTTTGGAATGGCGATAACTCTCACTTGTCACGCGGGACAATATTCTGCTCATAAAACTTGTTCAATAAATTCAACAAGCGTCTTTTGCTAGGTCAGGCAGATTCTTCACCAAGCTGAATTTAATTCTGTCCAGTCCCGGAGCATAATTGTTGCATGAGAGGAGTGCAATTGAAAATTCCATCATTGTCAAAGGCGAATCTATGAAATCGTTACTTGTGGGAGCATCGCGAATGATTTTCTGCGCAGGAGCAGAATCTGGACAAATTTTCTTGGCAAAATTCAATATCCAACGATTCGAAAAATCTTCGCTTTCATTAGTCACGTTTCGATTCCTCATTCTTCTGGCTGTGTTCCAAAGAGTACTCATTGATGTTTCTCTTGACAAGCCATCAACGAAGCGTCTCCAATAACTAGACTTTTTGGCACGTCGTATACGGTCAAATTTGTTTTGCAAAATGAAATAATTTTCAATGTTCTCACGTATACCCCCTTTCTGTTTCATAATTTCTTTGTAGGCTTTGTTTAGCTTCATATGTATCAGAGCACTTTTTTGTCCCACCAAGGATTAGGGGGCCGTCTATTTATTGTCATTCCAGGATTGCATTTCGTTTGGGCTTGTTCTGCTGCTTCAATAATTAAACCCGCTAGGAATTCATATTCTTCGGTAGGGGGTAGCTCTTCTGTCGAAGCAAGAGAAGTGAAAATTAATGTTTCGTATGTTTTCCAAACAATATTTCGTGTTAAGTCGTAAGGAACATTGATTGAATTCGTAAGGCCTAATTCACTGTTAATTGAAACAACGATTGGCAAATGATCGCTACCGTTAGGATCAGGTACAACCTTCCACGTGCAATCTAACCGAAGTGATGTCGAGCACAGAGATAGATCTAATACACTTGGACGTGCAGGAGGTCTGGGGATGCGTGTTGTTTCGCCAGTATTTAAAACTGTCATATTAAATTCGTCACAAACGTTGTATATCAAAGAGGATCGATTATCATTGTAGAGGGAACCCCACAATACTCCGTGCGAGTTGAAGTCTCCCAGTATCAAACGCGGAGCAGCCATGGATTCCACTACCTCAAAAATTTGACGTTGTCCAATTTGAACTTTGGGAGGTATATATATAGAAGCGATAGACATGTATTTGCCTTTAATATTCGTTTGGACTGCTACAGCCTCAATGCCAGCAGTCATGGGGATGGTAATTCTATAGAAAGAATAGCACTTTTTAATTCCTAGAAGCACTCCTCCATACGGGGTGTCTCGGTCTAGGCGAATAATGTTGAAATCATTTAAGTGGAAATTAATGTTTGAGGTAAGCCATGTTTCACATAGAGCAAAAGCATCGCATTTTAAATTATGCAGTAAAATTTTAAGGAATCAATTTTTGATATGATACTTCTGCAATTCCACTGTAAAACAGTGATGGAGTCTTTCACCTTAGGAGTTGAATTAACCATTGAAAGGTATAACTGCTGCAAGGATGGGCCATGTGCTAATTGTTGGGAGGAAAGCTGAAAGTATACTCTTTAGTGGTTCAGAAATATTGAATGCTTTAAAAATCCAATCAAAAATTTCAGAAAATTTCAATAATCCTACCCCCGGCTGAGGCTCAGAGGAAGTCGAAATTTTATTATTTCCAGTAATGGTGTTCTGTTTGAATTGTACGTTCTCAAAACCGGGCGGAATTGATTTCGGTTTTGAATCGGAATTTTTCGGTTTTGGGCGCAGTTTATCTATTGGTAAAGAGAAATTTTAAGGCCTTTTCTTGGCAGCTTGGGAAAGGAAGACTGTTTCACTTTTCTGGAATTTCCGGGTAAAACAAATGATGTACCTTCGCACGCTCCGTCAGAGTCAGACTGTTCCGAAAATAGAGATGTGTAAGTGTTTTCTAAGAAGATGGGTTTAGGGGTAGCATTTTTCAACATTTCTGCATAGGAGCGCTTAGACCTCTCCTTCAAGGAACGTTTAATTTTATCCTCGCGCAATTTATAAATGGGGCATGCAGGGAGCTCATGCGAGTTTTCTCCGCACATTAAACATTTTTCTGAATTTTCATTGCATGTATCCTCTTGATGAGAACCTCCACATTTGCCACACCGTGCCTTATTGGAACAGTAAGTGGCTGTGTGGCCAAGCTGTTTACAATTAAGGCAATTCATTACACGAGGGATAAAAAGACGAACAGGGAGACGAATCTTATCGATAATGACATAGTTGGGCAGCGCAGACCCAGCGAAAGTCACTCGAAACGAGTCAGACAGTCGATAAACCTTTTTATCTCCTTCGTGTGATACTGAATGCAATTGCTTGCATTCAAGTATCTTTACGTCTTTAAGTATAGTGTCTTTGAAACGACCAACCCCATGCTTAATTAAGTCATCAACAGTCAAACTCGATTCTGTGATGACCCCATCAATTTCAATTTCCTTTGAAGGAATATACGCTCTATATTCACGTGTAAAAAGCTCGCAAGAAGCAATTGCATTGGCTTGTTTGAGACTACCAACGACAATGCGTATTTTATCTTTATTAACTTTGACGATCTCTTTTACATCCGAGAATCGCGAAGTCAAATCTTTCGAAATTTGAATGATATTTAGCGCCTTTACTTTACGCCTAATAAATACAATCCATGGTCCCGTTGACGACTCTGGGTAAATTTTAATTCTAATCGGGTTTACATTTTCAGCAGAAGGCTTAGGGGGAGGGTCTGTTACTCGTTCTCCCATCTCGTCATCCATTTTACCTAGCAAGAAAGACTATCACAAAACGGAATGAAAAATATACCTGGTATCTGCTATCTCTTAGATGACGAAAACACCGGTTGAACACACCTCATGTGTTACGTTGTAAACTCGGTACCCGTTGTTTGACAATGTGACACTTGCTGTCCTTCTTCGTCGCGTTGCTTCTTCAGTAGAGAAATAGGCCTACCTGCAACACTACAAAACTCTCTCCGGTTAAGCTGCTCGTCGGTATCACCACCACAAGCGCGCTCTCTCCGTTTCCACCACCGCGGTAGACAAATGTGGCTACCTGTGGCTTGGTGCGAAAATCCCACTGTCGATGCGGCACTTTTCGGTGCCACTTGTTTTCCTTATTCGTCGTACCACTTCTGCGGTTGACAAATAGAGCAAATGGGTCTACCTGTGACGCTTCCCCTCTCGTCGATTAGAATTGCCCGATGACACCAATGCAATATATTTTTTCTGTGTGTACAGGCACGATCACTGTCGATTTCTGCCACCGCGGTAGGCAAATTCGTCTACCCGCGGTTTGCTGTCAAAACACCACTTGTCGAGGATGCCGTTGACCACGCTTCCGACGTATCAACTGTCGACTCACACTTAACAAACTGGTCTCTCTCTCTCCCACAAAAACGCATACAGCGTCTCGCACTCCGTCACTCTCTCGAGAACAAAACCTTCCACCTGGAGGCACAACCGTCTCGGCCGGTTGCAAACACTGTTATGAGTCTTGTTGTAAGCAATGAAGGCAGTGTTAAGTAACTTTCCAAAATAGAAGTTTCCTTTATGGAAATACGGTTCTTGAACCAATGCTATGGAAGCTTTACCTTCCTGCATGAGTCGAGATAAATTCATAGTTGCTGTACGTTTATGCTGGAGATTGATTTGTGCTATTCTAACCATTGTTGATTAGAGAACTGTACATTTCATTTCCAACATAAATTGCACAACTAGCGCACACCAAGCGAGTTGGGATGTTAACGCATATAGCGAGCCATATCAGGTTTAAATGGGACACGATCATCTGATTTCCACGATTTGCGAAGAAAATAATGGTCCACTGTGTCAAAGATTCACATAACACAGTAAGGGCAAAACCTAAAATGCTCCGTGCGCGACTGGCATATATTAGACCCTCCAGTCATCAAGTCCTCGGCACGGAACAACACCTTGACTTAGGGTCTCCTACTTTCAGTCGCCTCCTACGACATGGGAGCAGGACCCCAGTGGCTCAATTCTTGGCCGGATACCACACGGCCACTGGGCAGGTTTATCTGTACACATCGAAATTTGATATTCGAAACTCAACAAAACTTCACCGAACTACCATCAGCCGAGAGTTTCAGCAAACCCCCAGCCAACAAAAATTCAACAAAATTAAACGGATCATCGGTGAAAAAAATTAGGTGCGTAGAGTAAACGTTCCGCTGCGTAATGCAGCATACTGGGGAGTTCGCCCAACTCTTCCCAGGCTCCGTTCGCCATTGAGAATATTTTAAACCCCCTCAGAAATTTTACCCATAGCACGGGTCGCATGACACTATGGAATTGGCGTTCCCTGTTTGGTGGATTTTTACCACTGGAACAGGTAGTCCGTAGTGTAATTCTTAGCCGGTTGAAACAACCACTACCGACACTACACGGCTTATCTAGGCTGTTCGGTGAAAGAAGCTGGCATTGAAGGACAGCTTCCATAGATGGCCGAACAGCCACGTGAAGTAAAGGCGTCAGGAAAGGGGGAGATGAAACATCGTGGAAAAGCAGTGATAGAAAAAGGGCGGTGCGATCGTGCTGGTGTTGGATCTGGGAGCGGGTGGACGGAGGTGCGACGAGATCGCTGTGAAAGCGACGGCGATGCGGCGGGTGGTTCCAGGTAGCAGGTGACCCCAACGAAAATAAAGTGCACGTGTATAATGTAAACTCAATAAAACCCCCGCTACCGCTGGACAGTTGCATATCAGATAATATGAGGTTCCGTAGTCGGATTCACAAAGATCACATGTAAAACACTCAGCGCGCTGAATAGTTGCCGTGTGATAATTGAGTTTGCAGTGGCCGGTTAAAGCCCGGGTCAGCATGCCGCAGTGGAGCTTCGAAAAATGTAGGAGATTTTTCGAAACCACTGGGCATGGTTGTTCTAGAAACGCCTTTGTTTGGCGACATGTTTGTAGATTTCTACAATAATTGCGGTGCTCGGACGAAGCCCAGGACCGTATTTTTTCCCTTATCCAACTTGTCGAAATTGGCAGCGCGGGCTCAGGACGAACGAAGTCAATCGATGAACCTGCCCTGGCCAATTCGTCAGCCCATTCATTTCCAGTAATACCGCAATGTCCGGGCACCCAGACAAGGTAGATAGTGTTTACAATGCTTAGTTCTTCGATTTGGGTTCGGCACGCGATCACTAGCTTGGATCGGGATTTGTCTGAGCTAAGGGCCTTGATTGCAGCCTGACTATCGGAGCAGAAGTTTATAACTCTGCCGGACAAACTCAGTTGAAGGGCCGATTGTACCCCGCACATAATCACAAAGATTTCTGCTTGGAATGCAGTACAGTATCTACCTAGTGAGTGAGATTGTTCCAATCTCATTTCACGACAGTAGACACCAGCACCAGCACGTCCCTCCATCAGAGAACCGTCAGTGTAACAGACCACTTGCGTTTGTTGTTGTCTTTCCATATAGCCAGACAACCACTCCACTCGAGAGGGAATCTTCACATGGAATGTCCTGTAAGGAAAACTACAAGTGAGTGTAATATCGCTGGGAGCAAGAATATTTTCACCCTATGTAACCTTTTGTGACCACAATCGTGTATGACTGGTAGCAAGATCAACATGATTACTGTTCCAAAGCCCAGTAACCTGCAGTCTGTATGCACATGATGGTGCTTCTTGTTTGAGGTGTATGTGTAATGGTTTGATATTTAGAAGTGCCTCAAGAGCAGCAGTCGGAGTCGTGGTGAAAGCACCAGTCAACGCCATGAGCGCCATTCTTTGCAGATGGTTTAGCTTTGACTGGACTATCACCACCTCTCCCCTCTGCCACCACACAAGGCATCCGTATGACAGTATTGGACGTACAATTGTCGTGTAAATCCAATAGATGTATTTAGGTTTGAGACCCCAGGTGTATCCAAAAGTTCGTCTGCACTGCCCGAAGGCCATGCACGCTTTTTTGATACTGAACTCAATGTGAGCAGACCAATTCAGTTTGAAATCCAATGTTACTCCAACGTATTTGACTTGATCTGCACACAGTAGCTCACAATCAAAGAACTGCAAGGGACGAACCCCGGTTGTTATTCGCTTCTTCGTGAAAAGAACCATTGAAGTTTTGCTTGTTTATTTGTTTATTTGTATAAAAAAAGTCCAACTGACAATTTGTCTTAATGAACTATACTAAACTAAGGTAAACTAAACATAATTAAAATAGTGACAATACACGACGACGAAACTGCGAAGAGGTCATGACGAAGTCAAAAATTTCAGCAAACTCATTGAAGCGACGACTCATTGCTAGAATTGGACTATTGGCAGCGTAGTTAGTGCTGCGCATTTCAGAATGCAGCAGGGCTCGAGGACGAAGAGAACGGGTAGGCGCGTAGAGGTTGATTTGCGCTAGTAGCTCCGGATCATCATATTCAGCCAGCAGAATCTTTGACACGAAGGTAGCTTGCGCTGCATGTCTCCGGCGTGTTAAAGTATTAAGTCCTAAAAGACGACAACGGTCCTCGTATGGTGGCAGGTTTAATGGATCGTTCCATGGCAATTCACGTAACGCATATCGTATGAATTTACGCTGGACTGCTTCGATCCTAAGGCTCCACGTAGCTTGATACGGGCACCAAACGACGTTTGCAAATTCCAACTGCGGGCGCACCAATGAGCAATAAAGAGCCTTGAAGCATAGAGGATCCCGAAATTCGTTGGATATTTTGAAAATAAATCCCAGCAAACGATTGGCTCTGTCGATGGTCGCTGAGACATGATGAGTATACGTTAGCTTATCATCAAGAATGACTCCTAGATCCTTCACGTGGTCAACGCGTTGTAGTAGAGTTCCTGCGATGTTATAGTTGAAGGTAACCATATTTCTCGTTCGATAATAGCTGATGACAAAACATTTTGCAACGCTAAGGACCATCATGTTTCTTACACACCAGCTATAAAAGGTGTCAATAAGATGCTGTAGCTCACGGCAATCGGCTTCATTCCGTATAACAAGAAAAAATTTTAAGTCGTCGGCAAAAAACAGCTTTCCTCCACGGCTTAGAACGAAAACCGCATCGTTCACGAACAGTGGAAAAAGTAGTGGACCTAGCGTACTACCTTGAGGAACTCCGGAAGTGTTGAAAAAGGATTCTGAAACAATATCGCCAATTTGAACAACGCATTCACGGTGCACAAGGTAGGATCGAAGCCAATGGCAGAATCTAGTAGAACACCCTAGCTTATCAAGCTTTGTTATCAGTATCTCATGATTAACTCTATCAAAAGCTGCCTTTAGATCGGTGTAAATAGTATCCACCTGCAATTTCTTAGACATTTGTTCCGTGCAAAATGACGTAAAGCAGACGAGATTCGTCTCGACTGAACGTCCTGGGAAAAATCCGTCCTGAGATGTACTAATGTAGTGTCGACAAGCAGAAAATAACGCCTCGTTGATAATTGATTCAAACACTTTAGATTCGACTCCTAGCGAAGTGATTCCGCGATAGTTCGCTATGTTGCGTTTGTCACCTTTCTTGAATACCGGGAACATAACTGAGCATTTCTAATCCTCAGGAAACGTTTGCTGCTGAAGCGATAGGTTAAAAATATATGCAAGTGGTGTTACAAGTGAGTCCAAACATTTTTTCAATACAGTTGAAGGTATAGCACTGAGGCCGGGTGCATAAGATGACTTGGTTTTCCGAATTGCAGATATAACCATTTGTTCAGAGACAGTAAACACATCCAAATCAACAGCACAAGCAGGAACGTCGCGAGAGGCATTTTCGAGTTCGTTTGCGGTTGGCGAGTCAGTTGAAAAAACACTCGAGAAGAATCTGGCAAACAGCGTACATTTCGCCACAGTTGTCGTAGCTTCTTCGCCGTCGTAAAGCATCCTTGATGGAAGTCCAGTTTCTCTTCGCTTCGTGTTGACAAATGACCAAAAGCCCTTCGGGTTTCGCCGTAGATTATTCTGGATGCAGTTTACATAGCGTTTGTACAGAAGCTTGTTGTAACAACGATACTCATTACTGGCTAAAGTGAACATGCGCTTAGAAAGAGGACATCGTCGATTTGTGTACGCACGTAGGGTTTTTGCTCGAGTACGTTTTAGCTTTCGAAGAGTGCTGTTTGACCAGGGCGGCTTGCTAGGAGGCTGACATTTAGGCACTGAGGTCTCAACACAGTTCAGTAGTAGTCGCTTGTAGATGGCAACTGCAGCATTAACACTCACTTGGGCATGCAGTACACTCCAATCAATTTGCGACAGAGAACTGCGCAGCTTTACAAAATCAGTTTTGCGAAAGTTGAGACGGTCGACAGAAAGAGTTTCTACATACTGAACTGATCGAATAGTGCCAATTGAGATTTCAAGCGCGGGATGAAAGTTGTCAAGTGGAACAATCACGCTGGATGCTTCATTGACAGAACATACAGGTATAATAGTTTCACTAACAAAGACGAGATCCAGAAAGCGTGACTGGTGGTTAGGAATCATGCTTACTTGACTTAGCCCGTTGAAAGCAAATCCGTCCAGTAGCAAACGACTGGCGATGTTGGTTGTCGAAGCAATCGGGTCTGGGTAAGCGTATCCGTGTCGTGACGGCACCCAAATGAGCCCTGGCTGATTGAAATCACCAAGGACAATCATCACGCCATCCGCGCCAGCTTGTGAAGAAGCGTTATTCACAGCATCCATGTGAAGTTGCATGATATTGCAGTCGAGTCGCTTTTCAGGAGGAATATAGACAGCACCAATATAAAAGTTCCTCGATGGAGTTGTAATTCTAACCCAAACAGCCTCAACACTGGTTAAACTACCTACATCAATCTCACATGAGGCAAATGCGGTGGAAACAGCAATCAAAACTCCTCCTCCACGTCCACGAATACTGTTGCCACTATTTCGGTCCGCACGGTATACGGTGTAAGCATCGCCGAAAAGCTGTACTGATGTTATACGCGCATCGAGCCATGTTTCGGTGAAGACGCAAACATCGTAGTCACCGTCCAGAGCAGCTAAATACACGTCATCAATTTTCGTCTTAAGCCCTCTCGCGTTCTGATAGTAAATCCGCAAACCATCAGTGTCATGCGAGAGGTGTCGTGCTGCATTCCAAGTTTCAGGACTGCGGGCTCGATGATCACTATCACCGCAAATAGCGCGGGGAGAGCAGGATGTACTGTTGTCAGGAAGGCGAACAAGCTGCGGTACGGAGGGAATGACTGCGTCATAACTGTTGTGTCCAGCGGCTGACTGCAATGGGATGCATACTTGAAGGTGCGCAGTATCACGTGTAGCTTCGGAAGGACATATATTATTCAAATGTTTACCTGAGCGGATAGATGCGATGCGATCGAAATTATCATTTTGACATTGAAGATTCGCTGGAGCGGTAGAGTCGATTGAGTTGTGTTCATCAGCAGACTGTAAGTGAAATTTACATTGAGGGTGTGCAGCATCTTGAAGTGCTTCGGAAGGACATATACCCTTCTTGGCTTTACCTGACACAGAAGAAGTTGCCGATTCGTCAGGTAGTCCGATGTCGCTCACCGAGGAACATGAAGTTAGACAGACGAGTTTATCCGGGATAGCTTGGCGCTACTGTCCACCACCAGATGGATTCTTCTCCGCAGCAATCCTGATGATAGGCCGTTGAATTTTTGAATTGGTCACAAATTCACGAAAGTAGATGTTCTCCGGCCAAGAGTCTTTGGACAGAGCCTTATCCCTGCATGATTTGCTAACGCCAACTTTGAAGGTGATGAAGCTCAGCGATGAGAGATCCTTGTCCTTAGGAACTAGGCGAACTATTTTTGGTTGCATATCCTTTCCCAGACAATCTTTCACAAGTCTAGAAACTTCATCGTCCGTCGTGCTGGGATCAAATGCAGACAAATAGATCCATAACAGCTCCTCAGGTGGTGATACTGTTTTTATCGTTTCAAACGCAGCTTTTGCTCCACGAATATTAGTGATTTTTGCTTTGAGCGGATCCCCTTCACGCTTGCGCTTAGGAGTGTTTGGAACGGGATTATATGCAGCAATCCTTGTCCAAGGTGTATTTACCGTTGGAGATAGCGGTTTTGTGTCGACTTTAACCGAGAGAGCTTTAACGACATCTTTTAAATCAGCTATGTCCTCCTTTAATGATTTCAGAGAATTGTCGTCGGGCATTGCATTGTCGCAACAACGCGAAGCCATTCTGCGGAAATTATCGTTACAAAACAAATCAGCACATCCGTTACACATCCAGAATAAATTCCGTGAGTGGATTCCCAGGACATCACGAACATCATAATCCAACTTGACACATATCATGTGAAACGAATTTCCGCAATACCCACGACAGGTGATTCGCTCAGAATCATTTATGACTTTCGAGCAGTTGGTACAAGCCATGCTTTTGAGCGAAGAAAATAACGCCTACCGGGTATGCAATAAACGCAGCAAAAATTAAGCGAACTTGCATGCAACTATCAGCTATCCACCAGAAGATGTCGCTTTTGCCAACAAATTGAGCGTAACGTTGTGTAAAGTGATAACGTCAAGTAGGAAAAAAACACGAAACTATCACTTTCACTAAAAACAACACTTGCAGCTATCAGATATGATGCTGGTTAAGTTCACGAAACTTCAAAGTTCTTGCACAACCGATTAACACGAAAAATAAATAGTACAAAAATAAAAACGATCACGATTGTTCAACAAATATAAATTAAAAAGAAAACTACTAGCTTTGTTGACGACCGGAGTGTAGCAAACAGTGATGCCAAAAATTACAACGTCTCTGGTTAACTAATAGTTTTACTTGTCGACACCACTGTTCGACAGCTCTTAATGCCTGTTGCATTAAGTCAAAGATTGTTCCGATGCAAAATCCAGTAATTAGTATTTGGTAATCGTCAGCAAACCCGTAGGTTGGAAATCCAAACTCATTGAGTTTCTTCAACAAGCCGTCAGCTACCAAGTTCCATAACAAAAATGACAGAACGCCGCCCTGAGGACAACCGTAAATACTCAACTTCCGTATCTCAGCCTGTCGCAGTGACGAGTATGCGTTACTAAGCATTGCGTTTATCCAACCCGAGATACATGTAGGTATCCCATGACCGCGCGTCGCTTCCAGAATAGACTGGAAGGACACATTGTCAAAAGAACCCTCAATATCTAGGAATACACCCAAGCTAGATTGCTTGAGCGAGAAGGCTTTCTCAATGTTGTAAACAACATCGTGAAGCAGAGTGATCGTGGATTTCCCACACTGATATGCATGTTGCATTTTGTGCAGTGGATATTCAACTAAACTAACGTTCCTGATGTGATGAGTGCTAGTGATCGCGTGCCGAACCCAAATCGAAGAACTAAGCATTGTAAACACTATCTACCTTGTCTGGGTGCCCGGACATTGCGGTATTACTGGAAATGAATGGGCTGACGAATTGGCCAGGGCAGGTTCATCGATTGACTTCGTTCGTCCTGAGCCCGCGCTGCCAATTTCGACAAGTTGGATAAGGGAAAAAATACGGTCCTGGGCTTCGTCCGAGCACCGCAATTATTGTAGAAATCTACAAACATGTCGCCAAACAAAGGCGTTTCTAGAACAACCATGCCCAGTGGTCCTACATTTTTCGAAGCTCCACTGCGGCATGCTGACCCGGGCTTTAACCGGCCACTGCAAACTCAATTATCACACGGCAACTATTCAGCGCGCTGAGTGTTTTACATGTGATCTTTGTGAATCCGGAACCTCATATTATCTGATATGCAACTGTCCAGCGGTAGCGCAATTACGATTTCGAGTCTTCATCCGTCCTTATATAGACGAAACCATGTTTGGACGACTGAAACTCAGAGACATACTAAAGTTTCTTATCCAATGTGGTAAGTTGAACTACTTGTGAGTTTAACTTGCCTGTTGTTTATTTTTGTTTTGTGCTGTTATTTTTCCCACCCTTCCAATTCTACTTCCCCACACCTCCTTGTCCTTTCCTTCCGATCAGGAAATGATGAAAACACTAACAAGACACAAATCCCTGACTACGTACGAGGAACGTGCCATTTAAGACAATATATTCTGATTCCTGATTCCGTCCATCCGCTCCCCGCTCCAACACGAGCACGATCGCACCACCCTTTTTCTATCACTGCTTTTCCACGATGTTTCATCTCCCCCCTTCCCGACGCCTTTTCTTCACAAACCTTCTCGACCGTTTCGAGACTCTATCCTTCCGCTATTTTCGCTATTCACGAGTGTTGTCGTACACTCCACCGTATGGTTTTCTCCCTAATGCACTAGGGCACCGAGGGTTGAACTTCGCCCAGCTCGTTCCGATACAAATGTGGCTAACAAATGCACAATCGTCCACACCTATCTTCTACCTTCTTCACAGGGCTTCACTCGCTCTTCTGAGTCTTCGCGCTTTTCTCAAAGCAGGATTATCGCGCTGACACACCTGAGTTGTATTTGCTCGACACATTGTTATTTCCAACACGTTTCACCGTAGATCTGCTTTTCTGACACGACCAAGGGGTTAGTCGCTTAGCACAAATCGAGTTGTGCTTGCAAACACACAGCGTGATAGCCTGTGCGCAATTTGCCAAGATGTGCCATGGTGCTCAGCAAAATAAAAACACGGGTTGCTGCAAAGGTTTGCTGTGATCATTTAGTTACACTTTGTTGACTGTTTTCTAGTCTACTACACACATGTGATAACGAGTGAAATGATTGTGTATTGCTGTGGATCGTATTCTTATATCTTATATCGCGACTCACCTCTTGGACACGACAGTATTTTGCACGACTTTTATTTCTGACCGTTCAAGTCGAATGATCATCATCTTCTCCCTGCTTTCCATAGATTAGCCCGTGACCAATGCTATCGAGAGGTTTAAGGGGGGAGCGTGACGGTTTTTATCTGGTGATGTGCTGCTTGCGTGGACGAAGGTAATTGGACCAAAGATCTCTCCCAACGATGGCTCTCTGTTCAGCCATACCACTGTCTCGCCGTCGCTGTGCCGCTGTCGCGCCGCCTGAATTTAGAGGGTGTACAGTGGAATAAACGCTTTTGCTGTGGCCACAAGCGTTGCTGCGATCTTTAGCTCCCTTTCGAAGACGATCGCTCTATTCCCATAAGTGGGTCTTTGCCTCTTTTCGTTTTGTTGTTTTTGCCTTTCTCATATAGAAAGGTTATGCAATCACTCTGAAAAACGTCAACC
This sequence comes from Topomyia yanbarensis, assembly GCF_030247195.1. Classification (NCBI taxonomy): domain Eukaryota; kingdom Metazoa; phylum Arthropoda; class Insecta; order Diptera; family Culicidae; genus Topomyia; species Topomyia yanbarensis. The sequence continues at coordinate 213,972,886 of NC_080671.1, read as the reverse complement.
TAATCCCGGCCCGGAGGGCCGAGTGTCATATCCCATTCGACTCAGTTCGTCGAGATCGGAAAAAGTCTGTATGTGTGTGTGTATGTGTATATGTATGTGTGTGTATGTGTGTGTGTGTGTGTGTGTGTGTGTATGTATGTGCGTATGTGTCAAATAATGTCACTCATTTTTCTCAGAGATGGCTGGACCGATTTGCCCAAACTTAGTCTCAAATGAAAGGTGCAACCTTCCCATCGGCTGCTATTGAATTTTGGATCGATCGGAATTCTGGTTCCGGAATTACGGGTTTCAGAGTGCGGCCACACAGAAATTTCTCATAAAAACTATAGGAAAAATTAAAAATAGAATTTTTATTTTTGATGCTAAATGTATTCAAGGTGCATAAAACGTCGAGATTTGATGCAAACACGAAAAAAAATTGACGAAGATTCACTTTTTTGGATTTTGCACATTTTTGCCTTTCTCATATAGAAAGGTTATGCAATCACTCTGAAAAACGTCAACCTAATCCCGGCCCGGAGGGCCGAGTGTCATATCCCATTCGACTCAGTTCGTCGAGATCGGAAAAAGTCTGTATGTGTGTGTGTATGTGTGTATGTATGTGTGTGTATGTGTGTGTATGTGTGTGTGTGTATGTATGTGCGTATGTGTCAAATAATGTCACTCATTTTTCTCAGAGATGGCTGGACCGATTTGCCCAAACTTAGTCTCAAATGAAAGGTGCAACCTTCCCATCGGCTGCTATTGAATTTTGGATCGATCGGAATTCTGGTTCCGGAATTACGGGTTTCAGAGTGCGGCCACACAGAAATTTCTCATAAAAACTGTAGGAAAAATTAAAAATAGAATTTTTATTTTTGATGCTAAATGTATTCAAGGTGCATAAAACGTCGAGATTTGATGCAAACACGAAAAAAATTTGACGAAGATTCACTTTTTTGGATTTTGCACATTTTTGCCTTTCTTATATAGAAAGGTTATGCAATCACTCTGAAAAACGTCAACCTAATCCCGGCCCGGAGGGCCGAGTGTCATATCCCATTCGACTCAGTTCGTCGAGATCGGAAAAAGTCTGTATGTGTGTGTGTATGTGTGTATGTATGTGTGTATGTGTGTGTATGTGTGTGTGTATGTATGTGCGTATGTGTCAAATAATGTCACTCATTTTTCTCAGAGATGGCTGGACCGATTTGCCCAAACTTAGTCTCAAATGAAAGGTGCAACCTTCCCATCGGCTGCTATTGAATTTTGGATCGATCGGAATTCTGGTTCCGGAATTACGGGTTTCAGAGTGCGGCCACACAGAAATTTCTCATAAAAACTATAGGAAAAATTAAAAATAGAATTTTTATTTTTGATGCTAAATGTATTCAAGGTGCATAAAACGTCAAGATTTGATGCAAACACGAAAAAAATTTGACGAAGATTCACTTTTTTGGATTTTGCACATTTTTGTCTTTCTCATATAGAAAGGTTATGCAATCACTCTGAAAAACGTCAACCTAATCCCGGCCCGGAGGGCCGAGTGTCATATCCCATTCGACTCAGTTCGTCGAGATCGGAAAAAGTCTGTATGTGCGTGTGTATGTGTGTATGTATGTGTGTGTGTATGTGTGTATGTGTGTGTGTGTGTATGTATGTGCGTATGTGTCAAATAATGTCACTCATTTTTCTCAGAGATGGCTGGACCGACTTTTTTGGATTTTGCACATTTTTGCCTTTCTCATATAGAAAGGTTATGCAATCACTCTGAAAAACGTCAACCTAATTTTTTTTTCGACTCGCATAAGGTTTCTGGATTTTAACAGGGGCGTAGTTGATGGTTTACGGAGAGGGGTTACACCCCCCTCTACTGTTCACTCCCCTCCTTTAAAAATCTCCTTAAATTACCCCTCAGACCACCACCTCATACCCCTCCCTTTCAACCCCATTATCTTTAAACCACCACTATATTACAAAGCATACCAATTTAAGCTGGGGAGTCGTTCGTTCATGGGACTTTCGCCCTCCTCACATACCCATCCCCGCATGACAAAATGAGTTAGCAAGCAGATAACATTGATCTAATGCTGATTAGGCTAATGGAGTATGATATTTTTTTGTTTCAAGTGTTTCGCCGTCGACACGTAGCTCATCAAGTTCGTGGCTGGCATGCCATTGTTTATAAGTGCAAAGTGTACTAAGAATCTAATGGACATTTCCACAATTATGTTGAACATAAAAAGCCTCCGTGCCATAGTTTAGAGAAATGAGAAAGGCACAATTGCACCGCTAGGTGGATTAAAACAGGTTTTTGTTGTATAAAACGATTATCCCACAGTACAGCCTCATCGCCTCAACAAGAGCACTGGAATTAGCGTCTTGTTGGGGTGATTGTAGTGTTAGTCCCTAGTCGCGTCAAACGCAAAAGCGGACTACCCGAGCAAACGCTCATGGTCCGAGACACCATATGGGACCATATCAATATACCACAGTAAGATCCTTTGAAAACAACATGATTGATTTAAATATGGTGTGTTAGCACTTTGTAGGATCAATGCGTTTTGTGAGATATTCCATTGATTATGCATAGTGTGAGCGTAATGACGGTACACAAAATTGCAATACCGTACTATTTATACGTACCGCGTAAAAACCGCGTTAATCGAAAAATCCTCGTAAAAAACCCCCAGCAAAGACAAAGAATATTTTTGGAAGTTTTTTTGCACAGATTTCGCAAAAATAGTCCTTTTGAATGCAAAAGATAGACTTTTTGCTGAATAAAATTCTAAGTCCTTTTAAATGCAAAGAACGACGAAGAATTTTGGCAGTTTTTTTTTTGCACGGATTTCGCAATTAAGTCTTTTGCATTGAATATTTTTGAAAAAAAACCGCGTTCATTGGAAAATCCGCGTAAAAAATCACGTTAATTGGAAAATCCGCGTAAAAAACCTCGTAAAACCGCGCAAAATATTGGAATAAAGGAATTATAGTTTTTAAACGTTAATAACTGTCATTGTACTGAACGGAATTGCACAATTTTTGCACCAATGTAACAAAATCACCAATTTTATATTAAATTATGATGAATCTATGCATTGTATGAATAACGAATAAATAACGCAAGCACTGGTCGTCAGAAATTGTTTTGAAAGCGATAAGGAGAAACTCGCCATAACCGAACGCTAAAATGTTGTGAAAGTGTAAATAAAAGTTCAATGGCAAGCGGAGTATTTGTTTGAGAGACTTTACATGAAAACATGGTTTATTAAGAAGACAATTGTTAGCAGCCTTAACCGGCAGGTGGACTGAATATTAACGCAATGTGTTGTTGCAAGGTAAGGTTGGACAGAGAATGGGCAAAAATCGAAAACGAAAAAAGCAGTTTTTTCCCACACCGTGTATTAGATCGTCATAAAAATCAATCAGCTTATGTAGAATATTGTTACAGTACTGCTGATTGATTTTTATGAAGATCTAACACATGGTGTAGAAAAAACTGTTTTTTTCGTTTTAAATTTTTGCCCATTCTCTCTCGAACTTTAATGGCGACCAATGGAACATTTCTTCAGGAGACTGTACACTAAGAACGGTATACTGAGAAGATGTAAAATGTGTCGATTCCACCTTTCTAAACCAAAGACCAATCCTTTTCTAAATATTCACAGTTTCTATCAGCAACGTTTATTTTTTCTTTTAATATGCTGTTCATGAACACAAATTTAAATTGAAATGATTCTATTCATCTGCATCTTGTCAGACAGTTTAAACAAACGTTAGTACGTACATGAAAACAATTCATATAGATATAAATAATCATTTAACAGTGGAGACCCAATTTTATCAACCCCCGATTTTTTCAGCTTTTTGACCCGATTTTATCAGCTTCATATGAAAATTGATAGTTGGTAGTTTGATGGGCTCTAGCAGACGAACCACGTTGAATTCGAGTAAATCCTTTCTTGGACATATATTTCTTATCTTAGAGATTCGAAAAATGCAAAAATGAAAATATTATTTTGCTTTAAATTTTGCGCTGTCAGACCTCCTTTAAGGAGAACTTAAAGTGAAAAATCAGAAAAGTTTGCAAGGCTATATCTAAGGAACAAAGACGAATATTACAAGAGCTTCGGTTTATTAAAAAGACAGAAAAATATATGTCCCGATTTTATCAGCTTAAAATTCGCCAAGGGCTGATAAAAACGGGTCTTTACTGTATTAGATACAGTTTTACCAAGAAAACAACAGAATTTTTTAATTTTAGTATCTAGTCAACAAACGTTGTGTATTAGCCGGTAAATTTTCGATAAAAATCATCTATAGCTTTCGAAGCGAATCTTCTTTTCTTACGAGACTTCGCGAAGTTGGGTTTTGAAAATTCCTGAACTTATGCAAACAATTATTCTTTTGTACGTTGCTCAGCATTCCCAATGTTCCAGAATTATCTAGAATCTTCCAGCTTTTTCCCAACTGAACAGACATTCGTTCAGGCCAGACATTTCGCCAGAATTTTTAAATTTTGCCAGATTTTTCCAGATATTCTGAATTCTACGTTACATCCCAGTGGGAACGCCATTACGCGAGTTTTATCTGGCACAGCCAGAGTTTTTTAGACATCCAGCAAAATGTCATACCTCTTATGCTATCAGATTTTTGAATTATAGAAGTTGTTGCATACAAAATTTAGAAATCTGAGTCATATTTTACCATACAAAAATCGATTAATACACGTTCTATGAAGACCAAAGTGTATGCCAAATAGCCTCAGATAGTGGAGCTATTAATGTCAAAATGTATGAATTTTTCAAATGACCTAATGTTCTTGTTTACCAAGCCTGTAATCTACACTCAAAAGACATTTAAACGTTATACCTATTGATTTTACTCGTAGATTTTTGCAATTAGCGGAGGTAGATAGACACTATTTGCTGGCAAATAAACCTAATGTATGTATTTACAAGACTTAATAATCTTACATTCACATTTCATAACTATAAGGCACATAAAGCCCGATTCTATAACAATACGCACATATAACTTATGTGTGCGCATACATAGTTTATACAGTTGACACATAGAAGGTATGTGTGCGCGTAATAACATTAGCATTTCTTCTTCATATGGATTTTAAGTGGTTTGAAGCAAACGTTTGAATGGTTTTTTTCAGTGTAGGTCTGGTAGAACAGAAATATTTGGAAAAGGTAGGGGAAAGTGGTCGATTGCGGTACTGGTCGGTTGTCGGCACCCCTATGTAACCTTTGACAGAAAGCAGATATGGTCATACTATTCTATTTTATTTGTGTGTTATATTGGCACGTTATTTTTGTGCCGATAGCTGAAATAAACAGTTTCTTATGCTCTGTTCAACAGCCAAAATATTTTTTGAACAAGTTAAAATCTACTCACAAGTTTTTTTTTGAACCTTTTCTTAGTGTTATAGAAAGAAGTAAATCGATCGAAAAAATATGCGCATTGAATATTTACGATGTGAATTTATTCTATTTTGTGATTCAACATTGAATGGCACCGAACTGTTCGTCATAAAGGTTACTAAAATCGGTTGTCGACACGCAAACATGGTCGGTTGTCGGCACCCCATTTTTTGCGGCAAATGCCTAAATCACCTAATCAATATGGGTATTTTGGAACGGGCTTTACGAATAGATACCAGAGATCGATCTTTGGCACCATTCTGAAAACCAGGAAGGCGACTTCCGGAATAGCATTTTACATTTACATGAAGAAAGCCCATTTGGTCGTGTTTACACCGCTAGGTAGCACTGCAGATCAGAGTCGAAAAATGTTTTTTTCGTTTACCAAAATCCGACGGAAATGACGAGCGAGCGATGCTACTTTCTAAACCACTAGAACATTACGAAACCGAAAATGAGACAACGGCCTACGACAAAGCATGCGGGTAAATTCAATTTCATTATTTCCTCCACACATTCGTTTTCGCTTCGAAATTGAGAACGACATTAGTCTCTTCGATATTGCACATAGCGCTGGCCAAACGAAAAGAAACTAGTAACGATATTTATTTGCCGTTGTTCGATTTGAGAGAATAACAAGCTAGCGATGATATTGGACGACTGAAGGGGCAGTGGTGTGCGTATTTCCTGTGTTTGCGGCGTTCTAGTTGCATTTTATGATGCACATTGCTATAATTTCATTTAATGAAAATTAAAATAAAAATCAAAATTACTGATTTGAAATTAAAACGATATTGAATTTTCGTATTGTCATAGGAAAAAGAATGTCACTACTTCTGCTACTCGAATCCATAGAATCGAAAGAAGAAGGGGCGTTGTCTTTATTGTTTTGCTTTGTGTGAATTTAGTAACGAAGGAGGCAGCGAAAAGACGAAGGAGAATTCAGTGAATTCCATCGTTCATTGAATGGGTATGAGCATTTTCGGCCCTGCTGTAGATACCAGATTGTCATGACCAGACAATTTGGTGTGGGGGGAGAGGATTAAACCATGTAGCCCCCTCCCCTTTTGGCTAACCTCTATCTGATCTGTCTGAAACTTTGTTAAAAAATGGACTGCCTGAAAATAACTCAATTGCAGTGAATGCGATCCGTCAGTACCTTAGCAGTGCGTATTATTCGCGCTAGTTTTTCACATACACATATTGTGGTTCTGATGAAGAATGATGTTCATAATGACGAATTTCGCGCCTAATCGTATTCAGAGTTGGCAACACCCTCTCAGATTCTAATGAAACTTTCTGAACATGAAGACTTTGTCACAAAGAGCCACTTTGCATATTTTGTTTTTCCAAAAATGATCTAGACTGTCTTTTGAAAAGGGCTAAACTTTTTGGCCATTTTTTTTAAATGGCTATAGTCTAAAAATGACAAATCCTGCAAAAAATGTTGTAGGAGCAGTTTTCACAAAATTAGTCAAATTTTCGAATCAAAATAATGAAAAAATTCTTCATTGACTCCTACACTGAAAAAATCGATTTTAAAAATTTAAAGTCGATTTAAAAAAAAACCATTTTTGATTTGGATGAAATTTTGTTCCAAGATAGATAATTATGTTCCCTACCTACCGTCCAAAATTCAAGTTGGGCTTGAGACTTTTGAGGAGAAAAAGTTATTTGAAAAAAACTTTTCCTTGTCCAAACTGATTTTTTTTTCTTCAGTGTATTTTTATCGAAAACTAAACCAATGAAAGTCATAATCCAATAAAACTCAGTTTGTGAGAAGATATTGTCTAATTTAACAACTAAGCATATTTTTATTAAGGGGTTAACTACTTTTTCATTTTCCATGAAATCGAAATTTTTTATTACCTTATCTGAAAGTACAACTCCTTGCGAATGGTTTCAATTTTTTTTATAAAGATCCAAGAAATAGATCGAAAGTTACAGCGCTTCCAAGCGCGCTTCGTCTACCAAGAGCAGTGGTAATTTGAAATTTTAAACTCTATTTTCTCGAAATGTCGTTTTACTAAAAATGGTTTTTCCGTGATCACGATTTGCGCGTTGCGTTGCGTTGTGAAGCATGGTACTATTCGTAGATTGCATACTAACGATTATCACGTTGCCTATAGGTAGCTCAACTCATCTTACTTGTGAGATAAATGATCGGGAAAGAACTTTATCTCTTTTGAGTTCAGTAAACCAATAGCATGAGAATCATTATTGCCGGCCACGACCATCTTCACCGATACTTAGGATAAGGTAGGAAATGTTGATGTAATACCTACTTAGAGAAGGCCCCCGACTCAGCGACGCTTTCATAGGTATTACGGAGTTGGATTGAAGGACAGGTATAGGTCTAGGATTCGCCACAAACTGGTAATGCGACCACGAAATGAATGTTTTTATGCTGTGGGATGGTTTTTCCGTGATCACGATTACCGAAAAACTACTCAATCAATTTTCTTATTTTTTTTTTCAATTGATCGTTATTAATTCCTTTTTTATTCATAAATTTTTGTTTCATGGATAAGAATTTTTTAATACAATTTTTAGAGCTGTTTTAAGCGATTTTTTACTAAAAACGCTTTTAATCCAACTAACAGTGTGATGAGACATTTCTTATAACTCTTATCACTCTTCGGATATTATATCGTTTGAGAACATTTAGAACATGATGCTTCGCGATGTCTTTGATAACACATACTACATGGGATAGTGGCAGGACTCAGAGAATCGCTCAAATCAGCATAGGACAACATCAGTGCTAGAAATCTCAAACCAAATCAATGGGAAAGCGAAAAAATAGCCCATAAAATAGACATACCAACGAATTATTGTTAATGCTCTGTTAATAAAATATCTAAATTGTGGTGGGAAAACTGAATTTTCCTAAAGGGGTTATATATTGTACTGAGTCAAAAAAATCGAAATTTTTTTTTAATCGATTTGAAGTTTATACTTTACTCAAATTTCCAACGCGACTGAGAACTAAGAGATCAACGCTTTTTCTTGAAAAGGGCGATACTAGCAGTGATACCATTCAAAGAAAATCAACAGTGAATATTTCCAGACTTGGTTTTATTTCCTATTAAAGAACTAGTGTTTTTTACATCCTAGATTGCATGATTCAGTGATCGAAACCCAAAACTTCATAAAGTATTTGAAATTATTAAATTATTAAATTAAAATTTGTTTTTGCTATTGAAATTGACAAAATGATAGTATCACCCCTTTGGCGATTGTTTACTTTTTCGGTCCCACCTATCAGCATTGAAGTATCGCCCTTACGTTTTTTTACAATAACTACCGTTCTGCACCACCGATTTCGTCCGTGTTTTTTCAATAGCGATCATTGTTACTATTTACAGCTGGTATCAGCTTGATAATCCTAAAAAAATACGAAATTAACAGTTTCGCCTCTAAACTGCTAGCAAAAAAAGTATCGCCCTGTTTGTTTGCATGGAGCGTGGAGGGCGAAACTTTAAATAAACAAACAAACAAACAAACCGTTGTATTTTTTGCTGTAGTTTAAGAAAGCAATATCGTCACAGTCTCTACGCATCGCTCGATCGAGATAGAAGTGTTTTGTTTTCGGTCCGTTGGAAAAAGAACAGTGCAGTAATCCGCGTTCAAGGTTATCTTGCCATTCTCTGCCTCTTCGAGGTTTGGAGTTTTATTTTTTTTGTGCGTGTGTTAACCGTTAGGCCACATTCCTCAACCTTTTGTTCGTAAAGCGAGGATTGAACAATATCCAGCCATTTAAGCTGGACTGGTGCGTCATGGGAAACGAGTATACAGATAAGTGAAATCTACCTTTTTGATACATTTACGGCTTTTTCCCGTCTGCGCGGGTGCTGACCTCGTGCGTTGACGGTGTCGATGGCTCCCTCCCCGGATGGCCAAATGGAGATCGAGTCGACTCCTAAGGCTCTCCCCCGACCCAAACAATATCCAGAGCTCTCGACCGGTCCCTTTGTGGTCTTCTTTCGGCCCAAAACAAAATCGCTGAATCTATTACAGATTTCAAAAGACCTGACGGAACGGTTCTCGGCTGTGACCGAAATAAAAAAGGTCCGCTCAGACAGGCTGAGGGTCGTGCTGACTAACTCAAAGCAGGCAAACGATGTTGCTTGCTTCGAGCACTTTACAAAGGACTATCACGTGTATATTCCAGCTGTAAAAGTACAGTCTGAAGGCGTTGTCACCGATGAGTTTGACATGCGAGGATCTGCTGCAGTACGGGGTTGGCCGTTTTAGAGACCGCATACTTCATCCAGTGAAAATACTAGAGTGCAAGCGTTTGCACTCAGTAGTAGTTGCGAGGGATGGTTCAAAAACATACCCCCCATCAAACTCTTATCGGTTGACCTTCGATGGTACCGCTTTGCCAAATTACGTCCTCTTGCACAAGGTTCGTCTGCCTGTGCGTCTGTTTGTGCCGCGGGTCATGAATTGCACAAAGTGTAAACAATTGAGTCACACAGCCACCCATTGTAGCAATAAGGCCCGCTGTGGAAAATGCGGGGAGAATCATCTAGATGATTCGTGCAGTGGGAATGCTGAGAAGTGTCCTAACTGTGCAGAGAATCTGCATGATATCTCGGCATGTCCCGCGTACAAACTACGCGGGGATAAACTAAAACGTTCCCTTGCGGGACGATCCGAACGTTCTTTTGCAGAAATGCTAAAGAAAGCTACGCCACCAACCTCAACAAACATCTATGCTCACTTGCCTCCTAACGAGGGCGAGGCTGATGACCCACAAGAGGGAACATCTACTAGGGCGCCTAGAAGTTATAGGAAGAGGAGGAACATTTTCTCTCCTAAAGTTCCTTGTAAAGGCCAGAAGGTGTCCCTAAACGGGGCTCCGAAAGCGACATCTCTTGGAAGTGTTACAACCAAACCGAAGCAATTAGCTCCTAGTCTCGGAGTATTAAACTCAGAGAAGGAGTTCCCAGCACTTCCCGGAACATCAAAAATCCCAAGTGTTCCTCTGTTTCAGTTCGAGAATAATAGCGGCACTGGAATTGTCAAACTCTCGGACATTGTGGACTGGATAATAAAAACTTTCAATATTACTAATCCTATTAAAAGTCTTATGTTAGCTTTTCTCCCTACAGTAAGAACATTTTTGAAGCAGTTGACTGCTAAATGGCCCCTCCTTTCAGCAGTTGTATCCTTCGATGGCTAACTCATCGAACGAGGTAACGGATTTGATCACTGTTTTACAGTGGAATTGCAGAAGTATCATCCCGAAAATCGATTCCTTCAAAATTTTAATAAATAGTTTGAGTTGCGATGCATTTGCATTATGTGAAACTTGGTTAACTTCAGATATAGATCTCAACTTCCACGATTTTAATATTATTCGCCTGGATCGAGACACCCCCTATGGAGGAGTGCTTTTGGGGATCAAAAAGCGCTATTCCTTCTACAGAATTAACCTTCCCTCGATAACAGGTATTGAAGTTGTCGCTTGTCAAGTAACAACCAAAGGCAAAAGCCTTTGCATAGCTTCCATATATATATTCCCCCCAACACCGCGATTGGGCATCGCCGGCTACATGACATCATAGAATCCCTGCCTGCACCGCGACTAGTTTTAGGCGACTTTAACTCTCACGGTACGGAATGGGGTTGCCTTTATGATGATAACCGTTCCTCTTTAATTCACAATATTTGCGACAACTTCAGTATGACAATTCTAAACACGGGTGAAATGCCACGGATTCCTCCCTTACCAGCGCGCCCAAGCGCATTAGATTTATCCCTTTGCTCGACCTTGCTACAGTTAGATTGCGCGTGGAAGGTAATCCCTGATCCCCACGGTAGCGACCATCTGCCGATCGTAGTCTCAATCAATAACGGCTCAAGGCCATTGGAAACAATCAATATTTCGTATGACCTCACAAGAAATATCGATTGGAAGAGCTATGCTGCCGCGATATCCGACAACATCGAATCTACTCAAGAACTTCCTCCGGAGGAAGAGTACAGCTTTTTGGCTGGCTTGATTCTCGACAGCGCGAATCAAGCTCAGACTAAGCCAGTACCCGGCGCGAACATACAAAAACATTCTCCCAATCCCTGGTGGGATAAAGAGTGCTCAGACGTGTACGCAGAGAAGGCCGCCGCGTTTAAGACCTTCCGGAATGACGGGTTACCCGCTAGTTTTCGACAGTACGCGACGTTAGACAAGCGAATGAAGAGTTTGATGAAAGCCAAAAAAACGCAGTTATTGGCGCCGGTTCGTCGACGGATTAACGAGAGAAACATCATTGAGCACTCTTTGGGAAATCTATTATTTTTCACGATTTCGCCAAGAAGGTTTGTCCGGATTCCGCCCCGGCACAGAAGATCTACCGCGCCGCGTCCCGTCGCGATAACGCGAACGAAACACCTTTTTCGATGGTGGAGTTCTCACTTGCTCTCTTGTCGTGTAACAATAAAGCTCCAGGGCCAGACAGAATCAAATTCAACTTGTTAAAGAATCTGCCAGACTCTGCCAAGAAACGCTTGTTGAACTTATTTAATAAGTTTCTTGAGGCTAACATTGTCCCACACGATTGGAGGCAAGTGAAGGTCATCGCCATCCAAAAACCAGGAAAACCAGCCTCCGACCACAATTCGTATCGACCGATCGCAATGCTATTTTGTATCCGAAAGTTGTTCGAGAAAATGATCCTATCTCGCCTCGACAATTGGGTCGAAGCAAATGGCTTACTGTCAGATACACAATTTGGCTTTCGCAAAGGCAAAGGGACGAACGATTGTCTTGCGTTGCTCTGAACCGAAATTCAAATGGTCTATGCTAGTAAAGAGCAGATGGCATCAGTATTTCTAGATATAAAGGGGGCTTTTGATTCAGTTTCTATCAACATTCTTTCAGAGAAGCTGCACCAGCATGGTCTTTCAGCGACTTTAAACAACTTTTTACTAAACTTGTTGTCGGAAAAGCACATGCACTTTTCGCATGGTGACTTATCGACATCACGATTTAGCTACATGGGCCTTCCCCAGGGCTCATGTCTAAGCCCCCTGTTATACAATTTCTACGTCAACGACATTGATGAATGTCTTGACAATTCCTGCACGTTAAGGCAACTTGCAGACGATGGCGTGGTGTCTGTTACGGGACCCAAAGCTGTCGATCTACAAGGACCATTACAGAATACCTTGGACAATTTGTCTGCTTGGGCTATTAAGCTGGGTATCGAATTCTCCACGGAGAAAACTGAGCTAGTTGTATTTTCTAGGAAGCGTTAACCAGCACAACTACAGCTTCTATTAATGGGTCAAACTATCGCTCAGGTCTTCACAGTAAAATATCTAGGGGTCTGTTTCGACTCGAAAGGTACTTGGGGATGCCATATTCGGTATCTGAAACAGAAATGCCAACAAAGGATCAACTTTCTTCGTACAATAACCGGAACGTGGTGGGGTGCCCAGGAGACCTAATTAGGTTGTATCAAACAACGATACTGTCGGTACTGGAATACGGATGCTTCTGCTTTCGATCCGCTGCGAACATACATTTCATCAAACTCGAAAGAATTCAGTATCGTTGTTTGCGTATCGCCTTAGGGTGCATGCAGTCGACCCATACGATGAGTCTCGAAGTCCTGTCGGGCGTTCTCCCGCTGAAAAATAAATCGATTTTGGGAACTCTCATCTCGATTGCTCATTCGATGCGATATCTTGAACCCGTTGGTGATTGAAAATTTCGAAAGGCTTGTTGAGCTCAATTCTCAGACCCGTTTTATGTCCCTATACTTTGACTACATGGCGCAAAATATTAATCCTTCTTCTTACAATCCCAACCGTGTGGATTTCATAAATATTTCTGAATCTATTGTTTTCTTCGACACATCCATGAGATTATTGGAATTCCGGACCACATACGCCCACAAGTGGTTCCAAATATTTTTTATAATAAATTCCGAGAAGTCGACTGTTCAAAGATGTTTTATACTGACGGATCAAACCTCGAAGGGTCCACTGGCTTCGGTATTTTTAATCAAAAGTTCACCGCCTCCTACAAACTCAGTGACCCCGCTTCAGTTTACGCCGCAGAACTAGCTGCTATTCAGTATACCCTTGGAGTCATTGACACATTACCCGCAGACCATTACTTCATCGTCTTGGATAGTCTGAGTTCTATTGACGCTATTCGCTCGATGAAACATGGAAAGCATTCCTCGTATTTTTTTGGGGAAAATACGGGAGCTACTGAGTGCTTTATCTGACAAATCTTTCCAGATTACCTTGGTGTGGGTCCCTTCTCATTGCTCCATTCCGGGCAATGAGAAGGCGGACTCCTTAGCTAAGGTGGGTGCCCTTGAAGGTGATGTTTTTGAAAGACCAATTTGCTTCCACGAATTTTTCAGTATTACTCATCAGAGAACCCTCGAAAGTTGGCAAACCTCGTGGAGCAATGGGGTGCTAGGAAGGTGGCTACATTCGATAGTCCCTAAGGTATCGACGAAACCTTGGTTCAAGGGGATGGATGTGGGTCGAGACTTCATTAGTGTGATGTCCCGACTCATGGCGAACCATTACACGCTGGATACACATCTCCGGCGTATTGGGCTCGTGGATAGTGGTATCTGCGCTTGTGGCGATGGTTATCACGATGTAGAGCACATAGTCTGGGCGTGCACCGAGTACAGTTCCGCCAGGTCTCGGCTTATGGACACCCTCCGGGCCCGAGGAAGACCACCCAATGTCCCGGTTCGAGATGTGTTGGCAAGCCGCGATGTCCTCTATATGTCCCTTATATACACCTTCATAAAAACCATCAATATCCAACTTTAACTGCCCCTTTTTCCTTATCATTCTCAGAAGCGCTCTCTTCCGCCTGTACCATACACCCACGATGGTTTGATGCGACTCCAAGGCGACACAAAAACATCCCTGTCGAATGAGCCAACAAACAAGGGATCTAAAGCACGAACATCACACGCACAACTCGAAATGTAGCCGATCAACATCTGAGCCGCACTACGAAATCGTCTGGAGAAACCCCTGCCATCTTGAGAACGACCACCCGGCGTCCCAGTACATGATTCTTCCTGATGAAGGCCACCCTGATTCTGTAATCCATCCGTTGATCTCCCGAAGCCTGAAACTGAAATAATGTTCTCCCCCTGCCATCTGTGTCCACCCTACTTCCCCTGACTCCTATACACAGAAGTAACACCCCAAACCCCCCCTCCCCCCCAATATCTTCATGAAGCATTTAGCTCTTCTTGCCTTTTCTAGTTTTAACTATTATATTATATGATCTCGTTGAACATGCCCAACTCTACTACCACATAAAATAACTCTAATTAATGTCCCCGAATCTTTACAAAATTTAATCACACCCTCTAATTATTTCTACTTTAAGATAGTTGTAAAAATTTTCCCCCTTAGTTAAACATTATATGCTCCAATAATCTCATTGCTAAAAATGTCAAACCATATTGCCATAAAAACTAAATGAACCCCTAATCTTACGAAAATTATATTACCCCCTTGTGTATATGTATAGCTATAAATGCGCCCTAGTTTAATTTCAAAAATCAATATGTAATCCCCTAATTTTAAGTAATTTAAAATGTAAAACAAAGCAAAATTGGCACCTTTAAGCTAACGCAAACCTGCCTTATCAAATAAACGAATTAAAAAAAAAGCAATATCGAAGAATCAAAATTTTTAGGTTAATTTGTTGCGTTTCAAAGCCCTCATTCGCATGTATGAAAAAAGCCTTATGTTTACATTTGTAAGTATCGCCCTTTTCACAACAAGCGTTGAAATGAAATCGCAGCTCCTGATATCACGCTATCTCTGAAGTGCATGCGTGCATAGTTCCAAATTTTACTTCGACATCGACTTTTTCTAAATGTGACTTCCCAGTAGTATCCTTGATTTGAATTATTATCGCTAATCCTAATTCCAAAGAACAAAAAAAAACCTCTCGAAAACGAACCGTTTGGGAAAATCATCATAATTACTGGAATTTTCATTTTCACGAATCTTTTCGATAACCTTCCGTCACTTGCGTTAATGCACTGGGTGCATAGTGCTCTGAAAATCTAGCGAAATCGTCTTAGGACACCAGCGGGTCTAATTCAGATCCATCAGCGAGGCGAGTTAAATCTGTAATACTAAATACTAATACTAAAAATTAATTTCTATTCCATAATTTTCAGTTCAGCAATTCGAGAGATCGCGCTCACCGCAAGCCATGAAAAATAGACTACGTTGTGAAGCGATGGTCACTATTTATTAAAAAATCACGGTTAAATAAAAAATTAAATTATTAAAAAATTTCAAATAGTTTAAAATTTTCACAAACTTATTAGGAAAAATTGTTTAATAAGCTTTCGTAATATTGTGTAGGAAAACAGCTGAAAATTTCAGTATTTTCTCTATCTGCAACATATAAACCCTTAAGTATACCAATTAATTGGTATACGAAATGGAATAGGTTCGCCAAATTTTGGAAAAAGTCTATAAAATAACCCCTTGAAAGCTACCTAAAAATTGTTGTAATTGATGCAATAAAAAAATCCCCAAAAATGAAATGTACCTATTAATGTGAAACACAGTGAATAATACATACAATAAAGACCCATTTTTATCAATCTCATAGTGTATTTTAGGCTGACAAAATGGGGACATTGATTATTTTTTTTTTTCTTTATAATAAACTTAATGAGCATGAGCATGAGCATGATGACCGTACAATTCGTAGTTGCTACTCCGTGATTGACCAGAATAATCGAAATTGCACAAAGAATCAACGAACGGGGCCTGGGGGTAGCTATCCATCCTCAATGTGCACGTTTCGAAAATTCTAAACTTTGAAAAGTCAATAACGGCGCCGGCCACGTCCTTACGGTCATCGAGGAAGGAAAGGAATGTTAGTGTGACAACCGTTGTTATGGAGACCGTGTATACCTCTGCATCTCCACGCTTGTCACGGGAAGGAATTTTTGTTAGTGGGATAGGGTAAAGCGTTACATAAATCTGGATTCACCTTGATAAGTGATGCGATCTATGCCACTGTCCGAGGAGCTATCATGTGATTATTGTTCTGGGCAGCCGGCTGCCGAGAATTTATGAAAGATTTATCGTTTTTTGTATTAATTTGGAGATTGTAAAAGTGCAACTCAAACTTCGGAGAGCCGACTGTCGGGAGTGTTAGTTATAATTAATTGAATCTATTATTTTTCAAACGACACATGAACAATTTAGTACCCAAGCTAAATCTTCGTGAAGAGGAAAGAGCAGTCAGTACGATACTCGCTATTTCTAGGACCAAGAACATCCCCGCAGATCCACGAGAATAGCGAAAAAGTAATTGCGTGTAGTATAGTGGAAATATCAAGATATTTTTTGTGGACAATAAAATCTATACATTATACAGAATACGCGTAATTTAGTTTAGAACTTTTTCCGAGGAGAGAAATCTGCAATTTATATACAGTCAGCTATTGGGAGTGTTGCTCTTTTATTAAACCGAAAATTCTTCAGCAAGTTCATCGACATTGTATTAAGTCAATCGCGTCGAATGCTTCACTGAAGCAAAATCTGAAAACCTCTATATGTATATTGCAGTCATTCAGTTAAAATAAATACCCCGAAATGTATAATGAATGACTCTAGGGAGTGCTTTGTTTGATTCTAAACAGTTACAGCAAACCGCGACTATGTTTACGATTTAGATTAGTCAATACGAACGAGAGCCAGCATTAGATAATGATTATTATATAATCCAGAAGACGACTTTTTTCAATTAGACGAATTTAAGAATTACCCTTCCGCGCGGGATTCGTTTTACATAATAAATTAGGAGTAGTACGAATAGTGGGGACAGACCACAATAGGACACAAGAAACAATGAGAGACGACCGTTCTAACATATATCGCACTACTCGATGCACAATCCGCTAATGAGATCTATCGTACTCCAACCCATAGCGGAAAACCAGAGAAGAGCAAACAAAAGCTGATTTCGGTTCTAGACCAGAATCGCTCTAGGTTCGCTCCAATGTTTACTAAATCCATACAAATGTGACAACTCCAAGCGAACCCAATGCGACCCAATCCCAAAACCGAAATCAGTAAAAGAAAGGCACATAATTCTACTCAGGTTCCACCGAAAATTATCTCCAGAATTATTCCTTTAAATAAACCTTCTGATACAGAACTTCATTACAAGAACAAAAAGTATTATTGCACATCTCAAAACAAACCAGCATTTTGTCGAGTTACCGCTATGTGAGAAACATGTACATGAGTGCGAACGAAACAAACAAAACGCTTTCACACTCCAACTGGTGCAAACTATAGGTCTCTATCGTATTCATAAACACGCACTTGATTACGTGAAATAGTCCTACGCTGAGAAACCAAATATGTGGTCTGAAAATGTTCAATGCCTGTATCATTCATTCTGCTATAATTTTATGCATCTTCTCGAATATACTTCGAGTATGCATTCAATACTACTTGTATAACATTCCAGTAAAACCATCGACTTTCGATATGTACTGGAAAACTAGTGCAAATCGTTATAATGACGTCGCAATGATTGAAAGAGAAGGTAAACAAAGAGACTCTCAATGCCACCCACGCCCTGCTCCAAACCCCCTCCAGATATGATCAATGCATAAAACTTACTGCAGAAGAGACAAGAGGCTGACAGAAACATATGCTACCGAGGAATAAATAAAGTTGCCAGTGTATGTGGATCTTCGCGATGAAAACGGCGTCGCCAAAAACCTCAATATTGCTTCCTCACATACCTATCAAGACTAATACCCCGAGTCCCCGACCAGCACACCACGCAAATTGATCGTAAACGTCAAACGTAAATGTGACCGAGTCATCGAATTAAGAAAAAGTACACAAAGAAAAGCCACTACTCACACACAGATTCACTTCAGTAAGCTTTATCGAATCTACATGCTTATTTCTGCATCCATTAATACGCACATAGAAACCACACATAAAATGTCGGATGAAGTGCTATTCACACGACTCGAATTCATCCGACAACGACACAGCACGTCAACGGAACCTCCAAATCAGTTACATGGAGTTCCTACGAAGAACACACCAATGGCACGAACTTTGACGTACTGAACACACTAGAAATGCACTCTACGAATTCTGACGGAACAGGGAGGTTTACATTCTGCTCCTCCATTGGAAGCCAACGTGTCATGTTAATTGCACCTATGCCTGGAAAATAAAACGCTTTGCCATTGAGTTCGACAAGATAACGGCAAGAATGAAGGGATGCCAGGTCATATTTCTCGAAATCCGTGCGCAGTCCATACAAGAATCTATGCAAATCTGTGTTGTGCGTCCTTTTTTAGTCTTTGCTCAAGGCAAAAATTGAGAATTCTGTGCTAGTCTGTGCCGTACAACAGAAAACTATTCAAATCTGTGCACCGAAACAGAAAACTGTGGAAATCCGTGCAGTTTTAAAAATCTGTGCAGAGCATTGAAAATCTGTGAAACACAGACCAATCCGTGCACCCGCCATCCCTGCTCTTGATAAATGCAGTTCATGTTTGACAATTCTCGGCAGCCCGTCTACTTCGTTACCAAAGACGCTGAATCCCCCTGGACAAAGACCCGCCACCTCAATCTTATTCCTATCATTTATCTGTAAATGCCACTCCAATCGAGAACGAGACCCGTCAAAAGTCCTCAATCCGAAGAAAATCGCTTCGAATCCTTCTGGAACGAGGGCCACTGACAGACCCCGCGCCCGACCGGAACGACACCGACATATAAACGGTAAACAAACGATTGACGTGTCGAGTCTCCCTCCAGAGGCACTCAGCGTCTTTATTCGTTACTTGCTTCGTTTACTTCGAGTGCAACGGACGCTCATCTATTGCATTCAAACTAACGGAACCCCCATGTAAACAAACCGCCCAGAATTTTCATCTGGCTCACTTTGTGCGGTTATGTCGCTTGGTGTAAAACCTAGTATAGTCCAGCACACACATTTTCACGATTTAAACTATCACTTATGCACATTTAGAAGCACTCCTACCATACACGAGACAATACAATTATTATTGCAAATTGATATTTCTTCAATACGTCATCCCTCTAGAATATATATCGATAGTCTATAAAAATATTTCACATCTAAATAATGGCTAATACTTCCACTATTGACTATAATGTTGTCGCATGTAAATAAACCGGTAAATAAAAGAAATAAAAAATACTCCCTCTGTGCAACGTCTACAGTTACAAGATGGATGTCATAGATTTGACTATGCATCTTTACATCGAGTTTTTCGTGGCACCATAGGTGTCGACGCGGAAACCAACATTATTTTCGAATATCCACTTATTTCACACACTATTCAATTACTCCTCGATATTTAAAAACTAGATCTGCACGGAACATTTCGCCAAATAATTCTCAATACATTTTCACCATTTACATCCAAGCAGGGTTGCTAGATCCTCCCTTTTTTTTCTTTATAATAAACTGAAGCTGTTAAAATATTCTTCCCGTCCCTTGATGTAGTCTGATAACTATTTCTGATTATGATGAACTTTTTATTTTTGCATATTTCCATCTTCATGATAAGGAAAACATGCTCAAGAAAGGATTTACTCGAATTCAGTCTTGTTCGTCTGCTAGAGCCCATCAAACATATGTTCATATTTGGCTGATAAAATCGGGGTTTCAATGTATTATAATAGATATTCAACATTCGAAGAAGTTTCTTGTGAATGAGTGTAGAACGACTTTGTTTCTACTTACTTGAAGTTAGCGGCGTAGCCAGAAATTCGGTTTGGTGGGGTTTTGATGAAATCGATCATACTGTCCAAACGGCATAATTCCGAAACCGTAATTTTTGAAGTTTTAAAATTATGCAGAATTAATTTTTCAGAAAATAGTAACAGAGTTCGTGTCTTTAGCGAATTTGTTGAGACTTTATTGTAGTCATGAATATTAACCTGAGAAAATTCACCATAAATACTTCTTGGACGATATACCGTCAAAATTATTTTATCAAATGTTGCGCTGTTTAACGTTTGTAAAACTCATCGAAGATACTAAACCTCCGAAATTGGTGGTTCCAAAATGATGCTATCTTGACCTTAAATTACTGTTTTTAAACATTTGACCTATACATATAATTGGTCATACAACAAAAATCAAATGCTCATCAAAATCGATCAGAACCTGCTAGAGTCGAATGGAAATCGTCATGTTTCATAAATTTCTCTCTACATTCGGAAAGTGTTATCCTCGTTATTAATCATATTACGTTTTCGTCTCAACTCGACTCATTCCCAAAAAAAAACCTGTATTAATCCACCTAGTGGTGCAATTGTGCTTGTCTCATTTGTCCAGACTACGATTCCATGGCTGGTTATGTTCAATACAATGGTGGAAATGAATATTACATGTTCAGTACGATTTGCACATACATATAATGGATCGACAGCCACGATCTTGAGATATTATGTGATACTGAAACATCGCTTGAAACCAGCGGCGGATCATGGAAAAATATCCAGGAGGTCCAGGTCCTGCCGAAAATTTTCAACTTGTTAAGAAATTTTAAACTAGTTTTAATTTTAAAGTAGCAACCCCTCACTGCATACTCCCTCCGGTCCGGTATGATTGACGATTTTTAGAGTGATTGCATAACCTTTCTATATGAGAAAGGCAGAAATGTACCAAAGTCCAAAAAAGTCAATTTTTGTCAAACATCTCAATGTTTCATGCATTTTGAAGTCATTGGGCATCAAAAATACAAATTCGATTTTGAAAATTTTTCATTTCAGTTTATATGGGAATTTGCTGTGTGATAGCACTCTTCAACTTGACGAATTTAAGAGTGAATGAGAAAGGCGAAAACATTTTTAGCAAATGTTGAAAGTTATGCATTTTTTTGGTGAGCAGTTCTATGTTTCATAGACATTAAATCAATTTTAACTTCGCTTCCTATTAAATAAAGACCCTTATTACAGTACATCTCTACAAAAACGAGCTCAATTTGAAAATAAATCTGAGGATTATGATTGATTACAGAACTCTGGAATTTTCTATTGGGATGTTTTCAGGCAGGAATTTGATATTGATGCTATTAGACAACTGTGAAATCAAGACCAATAGATCAGTTACATATCAGGACCCCATTCGGACAATTTATCAAAAGTCCTCATGATGTTTACAACAACAGGTTATCAATCTACGGATCAGATAATTGTTATTGTAATATTGAATTAAATCAGTCTGCATCAAAAAAATTTCAACTTCAATCCAATATATTTTTTTTGGGTGGGGGGGGGGTCTTGAATGGTGTTAAACCCCAAAACCTTCTCTTGGCTAGGCCGTTGCAGAGTTATTTATTTCGCTTTTCATTTTCCGATATGTTTCAGATCGATCCGATGATCACAAGATAGAAAAATTGCAGTCAGAAGGTTCGCACAAATGAACATTTTTGCACTGATAAGTTATCAAGTTCCTTCCAGACAACTTGGAAGTATTCGGTGATTATTTCTAGCGGTTGTAGATAGAAAAATGAAATACAAAATTCGTTTTATCGAAATAATGTTTGGCTTATTTCAATGGATTATTACTATATTGAACAATAAATAGGCGACAAAGAGTAATCCACAAACAACAAGCCATAACTTTTAAAGTATTCAAAATAGATATTTGAAGTCTTCAGTAAAGTTATTCGCAAAAATAAGAGCTACAAATTTGCTGAAGACATCATTTCGATATAATCACTTCCACGAAAATTTGTGAAAATATCTCACTCATAGGGGGATTAATCAGCAAAAGCACAATACCAAAAGAAAGGGCATATTGCCTCCATTAAATTCTCCGAAGATACTATTGACCTAAAATAAGCCGTTTCGGCGTTAATAATAGATTACATGTTTTTGGTCATATTTCTGGCAATAGGAAATGAAAAAAATCTTTCGTCCGCATATAATTATAAATATCTCTTTTGATAATAGTCCGATTATTTCTAGCGGTTGTAGATAGAAAAATGAAATACAAAATTCGTTTTATCGAAATAATGTTTGGCTTATTTCAATGGATTATTACTATATTGAACAATAAATAGGCGACAAAGAGCTAGACAAAGAGTAATAAGAGCTACAAATTTGCTGAAGGCATCATTTCGATATAATCACTTCCACGAAAATTTGTGAAAATATCTCACTTATAGGGGGATTAATCAGCAAAAGCACAATACCAAAAGAAAGGACATATTGCCTCCATTAAATTCTCCGAAGATACTATTGACCTAAAATAAGCCGATTTGGCGTTAATAATAGATTACATGTTGTTGGTCATATTTCTGGCAATGGGAAATGAAAAAAATCTTTCGTCCGCATTTAATTATAAATATCTCTTTTGATAATAGTCCGATTTCAACAATCTATAGCTTGTTCGAAAGGTATTCGTTAAAGCTGTCAAAAATATATAAATTGTTAATCTATATTGTCAATTTCGGCAGATAATTCAAAAAAACTGCAAAAAACGCCATTTTTACGCATTCAAACATTCATATCTTGGAAACTAAACATCAGAATCGAAAACAAATTAATAGAGTTCTTACTGTTTTTTAGTTCTTTCATTTAAAATTGGTTTAGATAAGATCGGTTCATTCATTGCTGATAAAACACGAATGAGAATTTGTCCGTTACATACACACACAGACACACACAGATATTGTCGTCATAAATAAATCATAAATCGTCGAACTGAGTCGATTGGTATATAAGACTCAGCCCTCCGGGCCTCGGAAAAAATCTTAAAAGTTTGAGCGAATTCTATACATTTCTTTTATAAGCAATGTAAAACGTTCTCGAATGCAGGAAAAAATATTATTTATTCAACTAATCGTTAAGGTACGAGGAATACTCATATACTACTAATTTTTTTTTTTTAGTTTTGGGTTTTTAGATGATCTATTGGTCTCCAATCGTGATCACCGCAAACCTCTTAAATAAAAAAGAATTTCGGGGAAAAAGCCATAGCTCCGCCAATCATCAATTTATTTTTATAAACTTATGCTTGTTTATTTTACTGAAAAATGTACTACCAAAATATTATAAATTTGATAAAATGAAATCAATAGCATCACAGGGTCCTTTTCCATGGAATGCTGCAACAAAATGCCATTCTGCGCTTAAGGTTGGAGAGTGAATCGGCAAAAATGAAAAACGAAGAAAGCAGTTTTTTTTCACAACGAGTGTTAAATCTTCATAAAAATCAATCAGCAGTACTGTAACAACATTTTACATAAGCTGTGAAGATCTAACACTCGGTGTGGAAAAAATACTGCTTTTTTCGTTTTCAATTTTGGCTCATTCTCTCTTCAACCTTAACTCATACTTTGACTGGAATCTACACAAGCTTGCAAAATTTTTCTTATTTTTGTATTGTGCTGTTGCTCCATCAGACATAAAATAAACTTTTAGAAAAGTTGTCAATTGTTTCATAAAATTTATCAGTTTTGAGAGGAATAAATGAACTGCAGTCTTCAAGTCTTCCAGTCTTCCAGTCTTCTTGTCTTCGAGTCTTCCAGTCTTCCAGACTTTTAGTCTTCCAATCTTCCAGTCTTCCGATCTACCAATTTTCCAGTCTTCATACAAGTTTGTTATGAATATATACCAAATTCGTTACTGATACTTTTTGCATGTGTCAGGCAACTAGCAGCTGGGAAAATGGATTCTGAGATGATCGTGACTATTATTGGATTAGTTTTCGATAAAAATATACTGAAGAAAAAAAAATCAGTTTGGACAAGGTAAAGTTTTTTTCAAATAACTTTTTTTTCTGCAAAAGTGCCCAACTTGAATTTTTGACGGTAGGTAGGGAACATAATTATCTATCTTGGAACAAAATTTCTTCCAAATCAAAAATGCGGTTTTTTGTAAATCTACTTTAAATTTTTAAAATCGATTTTTTTCAGTGTAGGAGTCAATGAAGAATTTTTTCAATATTTTTATTCGAAAATTTGACTAATTTTGTAAAAACCACTCCTACAACATTTTTTTTTGTAGGAATTGTCATTTTTAGACTACAGCCATTTGAAAAAAAATGGTAAAAAAAGTTTGGCCTTTTCAAAAGACAGTCTAGATCATTTTTGGAAAAACAAAATATGCAAATTTGCGTTTTGTGACAAAGTCCTCATGTACAGATAGTTTCATTAAAATCTGAGAGGGTGCTGCCAACATTTGTTCGAGTTGGCGCGAAATTCGTCTACCAGCTGTATAAACTGGATCGGGTTAATGTTTAAGCTAAGTGGTTTTTGTCTTTTGTAACACATTTATTGCTTTCTGCCGTCTGCGCGGGCGCTGACCCCGTACGTTGACGTTTTCTATGGTTCCCTCTCCGAATGGTCAAATGGAAGTTGAATCGGGTTCAACTCCTAAGGCTCCCCCCGGCCCAAATGCTACCCAGAACTCTCAACTGGTCCATTTGTGGTCTTCTTTCGGCCCAAGACTAAATCACTGAATCTGCTTCAGATTTCTAAAGGCCTGACAGAACGGTTCTCGGCTGTGACCGAAATTTCAAAGGTCCGCTCGGACAAGATAAGGGTGTTGCTAGCCAACTCAATGCAGGCAAACGATATTGCTTGCTGTGAGCACTTTATGCGGGATTAAAACGTGTATATTCCAGCTGTAAAGGTACAATCTGAAGGCGTCGTCATCGATGAGAATTTGACGTGTGAGGATTTGCTGAAGTACGTACCCCCAATCAAACTCTTATCGGGTGACCTTCGCTGGTAGAGTAAGGTGGGGCAAAAGTGCGCACCTAACAGTTTTCGTAAAATAACTATTGGTAGAAAAGCACTAGAAAATCGGCATGATTACAAATTAATACTCTTATAACACATTTTCAAAACGTAATACTAGATATCTCTTGGTTTTGCTTGTAATCTGAAAAATAGTTATTTTCTCATGAATACCAAAATGCGCACTTTTGCCAAGAATGCGCATAGCACGGGGCAAAAGTGCGCACTGACTAAATAGCCGATTTATCACCGCCCATAAATTAAACTAATCAATTTTAGGAAATCCATCCACTCTTACTCTTCCTTCATAACTAAAAAGTACCCCTCCCTCTGCGTCGGTTGATGTTGTTCAGTTTTCCATTATGTTGAAAAAACTTGGATGTTTCATCTTTTAGACAATGGCGTTCATGATCAAACTGTGACAGTAACATCATTATTTGTCATAGTTGGGTAGATCACTACAAGAATTCTTGCAAATATGCTGTTTGTATTGAAAATACATCATTTACAGATTCATAGTTTTTTTGTTTTTTTATTACTCTGAGCTTTCGGCACTCTATATTTTTCCTTGGAACCAGTTATGCTGATGCTTTTGTTCCTAAACCGCTCATATCAGTCGTAATGTGACCGGTGAGCTCGCAGTTATTGAAGATGCTGGTCCCTTCTTTAAATCATGTAAGAATTAGTTCAATTTTTATATATGTTGTAACCCTTGCCAAATAGCGGTCCTCCGTGGTTTTAGTCCGTACCCGATTTTTCCGTGTCCAATCGTAATTTTAGTTGGACTATCTTTGCGCAGATAGCGTCACTGTGCCAGTTCGGATGTTATGTAGTACACATATTACACATTCTATTGCGTAATTGACGAGTAGGAGCATATAAATTTAATTTTGACAATATGTAAGATGAGTCAATACGCTGCATGACGATATCGTTTAGAAACGAGATCATAGCATAGTCCCAACGTTCTTTTAATGTTTGAATATCTATCAACATACAACGTGCTTCATAAGATGGAAGAGGGAATGCTGTCCATCTTAACTTGCGTAGTGCATATAATAGAAACTGCTTTTGGATTGACTCAATTCTCACTTCGTGTTTTTTATGAATGGTGACTAAACAATACTACAATATTCTAAAATAGACCGAACATATGCTACGTAAAGAGTTTTAATTGTGTAAGGATCTTGAAAGTGATAGCCGAAGCGTTTTATAAAATTAAGCATATTACTAGCTCTATGAACAATTGTGTTGTAATGTTCCACAAATTTTAATTTTTCATCAAAGATAACTCCTAAATCTCTTATTTTATCGCATTTCTGAACGGTTTGATTACCTGATGTAATTGACACGGAGGCCGTGATTTGTTTTCTGCTAAAAGTCATGAGATTACATTTTTTAACATTTAATTCCAGTAAACATTTGCAACATCATGTTTAAAGATTTGTGTTTCATTGTGAAAAACATTATAGTCATTATTATTTCTAATTTCTAAAAATAGCTTCATATCATCCGCATATATGAGAATTTTAATGTTTTTTAAAATAAGAGAGATGTCGTTGACATATAAAATGAAAAGAAGAGGTCCTAAGTGTGAACCTTGAGGAACCCCCGAAGTAACTTTAATTATATCAGATTTCATCTCATAGAATTTTACTATTTGCTGGCGATCTGTTAAATATGACTTAATCCAATTGGTGAGTCTCATCTCGATTCCCAATTTTTCAAGTTTGAAAATTAACATGGGAATGTCCAGTTTATCGAAAGCTTTGCTGAAGTCAGTGTAAAGAGCTTCTATATAATTGCGAATATCAGATTTTTTACCCGATTTATAAATAGGTATTAAAATAGATTTTTTCCAATCTTTTGGGAAAATACCAGATTCTAGTGACTTATTGAACAGTCAGAATAAAGGTGACGTGAGCTCAGTTGCTAAATTCTTTATGAAAGCAGGTGGAATTCCATCAGGTCCTGAGCCTTTAGTGGCATCTAGATCATTGAGACCAGACAAGATATCTTGAAAATTAATGTGACTGACACCAACATCCCTTGAATGGTCAAGAAAGTAAGAAAAATATTCAAAGTCACGATCATTGTCTGAATAGTTAGAATAAGTTTCTTGAAAAAATGTTGCGAAGAGATTACAAATATCTTTTGAAGTTTCACCCTCTTTCCCATCTAAAGACATTTTTGATGGGAAGTTGCATGAATTTAACTTAGTTTTGATGTAATTAAAAAAGTTTTTTGGGCATGACTTGATCCCATTTTCAGTTTTTGCATTATATACAGTTAGTGCCGAAGAAATAGCCAAAGTTAGTTGGTCACGAATGTTGAGGTATTTTTCCAAATTATCCTGATTATTGTGTTTCCTGTAAATTTTGTGAGCTTTTTGCTTCCGATTTTTCAAATTAATAATTTACTTGTTGAACCAAACCTGATTTTTGGATGCATGATTTTGTCGTTTTTTCGTGAGTGGAACTTCCTCCTGTATCATTTTCCATAAAATATTATAAAAGATCTCCACTGCACATTCAATGTTCTCTTGATTCTTTTAAAGGGACTGCCAGTTAGCACTGCTTAATTTATATTTAATATTTTCATAATTTGCTTTTCTATAATCGAAGACGTCCTCGAAGTCACAATCAATGGAATTATGATTCTGGTGCACAAAAATAGAGAATTCTATTGCTGTGTGAAACGTTTCATTTTTCCATAAGGGAGAATGAGATTCATCAACACAGAAATCTTCATTGTTGTTTGTTAACAGCAGATCTAAACGATTGTGTTGATTTTTTATATGGTTTATTTAATTGAGACCTAGCAATTTAATTTTATCAAAAATATATTCTAATGTTTCGTTTTCACCAACGACAGGAAGTAGAATGCTCTCCTTTTCAGAGTCAGGAATAAAATCTAAGTTGCGCTGATTAAAATCACCATAAATATGGTGAAAATTAGAGATTATTTCTTCAGCTGCTTGAAAGAAAATCTCATATGTTGATTTGCAAGCTAGATCCGGTGGAAAGTACACTGAGACAAAAATGTGGATTTCATCAGCGATATGTGCTTTAACCCATACATGTTCAAATTCTTTGAATTTTGGTGAAACAATAAGATCTGAATTAAATATAGATGAAACTGCGATGAGAACTCCTCCGTTTGACATTCTTTGGGTTAGTCGTAAATCACGATCATCTCTAAAAATATTATAGTCACTACCAAAAACCTCTTCACTTTTTACATCATCATTCCAACTTGTTTCGGTACCTAGAATTATCGAAAATGAGGAGCCTAATATATTCTTATGGATTTCGTTCATCTTTACGGCGCTCCTCATTCTTTTAAAATTTTGACAGTAAACCAAAATTTCAGTGGCTTTCGAAGAAGTTTGTTGTGATTCGTTATGCGTAAAAATATTATCTAAAACTATTGTACTGTTACCAGCTGCATTATGTTTGTCCTGGTCTGCCTCTGAGAAGTGCGTTAAAATTGGCGAAAACACGAACGTTCACAGGAGCAAGATGAACAATGATGTTGATTGTTATGGTGATTGTTGTTAAGACCATTGTTGATTCTATTGCAGTTGCTGCTTCTGTTGTTGTTGTTGCTGTAACTGCTGTTTCTGTTTTCGTTGTGGTTGTTGTTATTTCTGTTGTAGGTGCTGTTTCCTTTTTGTAGTTGCTTATTCTGTGATTGTTGTTGTTTCTGTTGTTGTTACTGCTGTTAATGTTGTGGTTTCTGTTTCCGTTGTGGTCGTTATTGTTTATGTTGTGCCTGTTTCTATTGAAGTTGTTGGTGGTATTATTGGACTTGTAGCTTGCTATCTTTGTTGTTGTAGTTGTTATTGTTATTACTGTTAATATTGCTGTATCTTGAACCCTGTTTTCTTCTCTATTTTTACTCTTAGAAGCTTTGTCTTTCTCTTTTTGTTGTTTAGTACGACGCTGTCATGTAAGTCATATTCTGACCAGTCGGAGCGCCACACTCTTTTCGAACCAAGTGTGCGCCAACCATCTTTTGCCGCTTGATTATGCTGTGAACCTGAGATAGCAGTTTTATTTGAAACGACGGTCAATTCGTCCATCAGACTGGGGGGAGACATCGCAGGTGTCAAATGAGCATTATTAACACTGGTTTCCAGGGTACTAATTGTCGCGGCAATTGCCCTTACTTCGTCTAAAATGTCGTCGCCAACAGCGCTGGCTTGTGATTTTATTTCGTCAAGAGCATCACGAGCAGAAAACGACTGGTTACCGGTATGTTTGTTGCATTGAGACGCCATGTCAATGGTTATTACGCTTAAGTTCTGAACTTCTTAGCATTTTTTTAACTCACGAGTCAGGTCAGTAGTGAGCTCCACCACGTTTTCCTCAATGCGCTTCCTTGTGGATTCCATAGATATCATATAATTATTCATTATCAAATTCAATTATTCAATGACGTTATATGATTTTTCAAAACAACGAGCTCATCGGCCTTATTGACCGCGTTGTTTTTCATAGCGCGCGATAATGTTGACACCGCATAATCAACTTTCGCGCAGGTGATATTGTTTACATTAGTCATCGTTTCTTTTAGCTGGTGATCAATGTTGTCGAACATTGTTGTTTCTCGGAATTTTTTGAACCGATTTTGACAAACTTGATTTTAAAAGAAAGGTCCATCAGCTGCTGTTGAATTTTGTGTGGGTCCGAGTTCTGGTTCCTGAATTACAGGGTGATACGTACGATCACGCAGCAAATCCCGATTCTAACGAATTCTGCGATGAATGTAAGAAGGTAAAATTTTCTCCAAAATGAAAACACAACTGTTGAATTTGTAGATCTAGGTCACCAACAGTCATTCAAAGTCTCTTTGGCCACACTGGCCATCATCGACGGATCCGGAAGCATCCAAATTAAAAATAACGGTTATATTGGTTACTCGAAAATGGCTAGACCGATTTGGTCAACTTAGTCTCAAATGAAAGGCGTTGCGTCCCTAGAAACTGATATTAAATTTCGTCTCCATCCGACTTCCGGCTCCGGAGTTACGGAACGTGGAGTGCGATCACATAGAAAACTCCGATTCAAACCGATACCGCGAAGAATGCAAAAAGGTGCTCTTATATATACTTACCAAGTGAGGGATTCCATAAGAAACCGGCCGACCGCAAAATATGACCATCGTGTATTCGGTGTATGAATCTCCATGATATTCTCTGGCAATTGGAATATTTTGATGCAAGAGCAATTTTTCAAAAGGGCGTAAACGTTTCTACGTGTATAAATTTCAAAAAAAATTTGTTTGTTCACTGTATTTTATACAGCAAAACTATCTGAGAACGAGTTACAGGGTATAAATACTTCTATCCAAAAAAAATATACACTGAAAAAAATGTTGTGTCATTTTTCAAAAAAAAACAAAAATTTATGTTAAAAATTTAAATTGCCAAAAAACCCATTATTTTATTCTCGAGATATTTTAACTTTTGTTTTAACAGCACAATTATTTTGTTTTATTACGACCTTTTCATAAGTTATTCGCGTTTCTCCATCAACAATAATAGGTTTTTCAAAAGGCCCATAAACTTTCCTACAACTTTTCCTTTGATATCAAGGCGATATTGTAAACCATTTGAAAACTACATGAAAGTAACCAAAATATTATTTAACCATAGGGGCTGATGATTAAACTATATAGTTGAATCATATTTTGGTTGCTTTCATGTAACTTTCAAAACATTTACAATATCGCCTTGATGTCAAAGAAAAAGTTGCAGGAAAGTTTATGGGCCTTTTTAAAAACCTATTATTGTTGATGGAGAAACGCGAATAACTTATGAAAAGGTCGTAATAAAACAAAATAATTGTATTGTTAAAACAAAAGTTAAAATATCTCGAGAACTACTACATTTCAGAATTTTTTTGTTATGAGCACTTCGATTTAAAATGGCGTATAGAACCATATTCAAAAAGAAAATTGTATTTTTGACTGCAAATAGTATAAATTATAAAAATATGTCAAAAGTTGTTAGGAAAACTTTTTTATTGAAAGCTTATTGAAAGCTTATCCATGATCCAAATACACTGAAAAAGTTGCATTTACGTTTTTAAAACGATAAACATTAGATTTTTGAGATTTTATGATTGGGTAACGCGAATAACTTTTAAAAGGAGCATAATTACACGAATCAATTGTTTTTGATGGAGCAAAATTCCAAATATCTCGAAAACTATCACATTTTGGAAGATTTTTGTTAAATGTATTTTGATTTTAAATTATGCTTATAATTATATTCTGTAATAAAATTACAGTTTTGTATGTCAATTAGTAGGGAATGTAAAAACATGTTTGAAGTTATTGTTAGAAAAACTTTTTTACCGATTTTTTCTCCATCATGCAATCACCTTCAAAATGTTTCCTTTCTCTTTAGGTTTTTGTTGACAAAATATAAAAAAAATTTATATTTTTTTTCGCAATTTAATTTTTTAACAGAAATTTTTATTTTGTTGAAAAATGACACAACATTTTTTTCAGTATATATTTTTTTCGGACAGAAGTATTCATTCCCTGTAACTCGTTCTCAGGTAGTCTTGCTGTATAAAATACGGTAATCGAACAAAAAAAATTTGAAATTCATGCACGTGGGAACGTTTACGCCCTTTTGAAAAGTTGCTCTTGAGTCAAAATAATCTTATTACCTGTGGAAAATGTTTAGTCTTCCATGCCGGCGAAATGTGTAAAGTTTCATCGGAATCTAAGATGGTCGGTCACGATTTTAAAGATTTTCGGACGGATCTTCGTGGAGTTCCACAAGTGTAATAAGAATGAAAGACATTTCCATAATGCTATACTGTACGAACCAGTTATTAAATCATAGTTTGGAGAAATAAGAAAGGCACAATTGCACCTCTAGGTGGATTAAAGCAGGTTTTTTAAATGTTCATGGAGATTTGATGAATTTTTTTCATGACAAAAACCATTTCACAGCATTTTAGAAACTTGTCACAATTGATAAAAATGAATACATCAAACATTGAATAATCATTTTAATACTTTTAAGAAGTAATTTTTAATTGATTTTAAGAAATGTGCGGCATCTCTTCCCAAATTACCCTAATAATTTGGAAACTTTTAATTTGTTTTCCTTCCTAGAACATCCAGCAGTTCGTGTTTTGAAATGATGTAGGATTTCGCACAAGACTTATTTTAGGTTTAAAATCTCAAAATCTGAACTTCAGAATGATTTGAAGAACGTAGAATATTTTTCAATTGCACTTAGACATTTTACGCAATATATTGTAATATATTGAAGTTTTTTGAACCAGTACAGCGAAATCGGTACATCGTAGAAGTCAATATGAATCCAATATAATATCAAATTACAAACATCTAGACGTTTTAATAACGTTAAATTGTTAGTAGAACAAACCATGGCAAAATAGGTGGATAAGTCATCATTCGTGAAGCTAGTGCCAGCATTTAACATTTTGCGCCGCCATAAGTTTTCGATATCTAGGACAATTTTTCAGAAGGACGGTACAGCAATTATACGCTTTCGAGGAAATCGGCATTGAAATTTTTCAGAACTTTTTAAATTCTTATTTTTTTCACGAGAAGATGGAAACCACATTTAAAGGGCAAAACTAACATGATAAGTGAAGACATCATATTATACTTGCATATCCTTGGAACAATATGTTTCGGCTCTGAAATACAAGAAAACGTGTATTACGCCTTTTTGATATATTAGTACATCATAACGCCCTTCTCTACCATCCTTTGACAATCAGCTAGTGCTGCTGCGGCTTTTGACATCAGCCTTATATTGAGTTCGTTTTGCTGCTACGGCTTTTCGTTTGTTTTTAATCACGTGTGGTTTTTTTTCAAGTAAAAGTAACTAGGGTGATGAGCCTATTTGCGCCATGTTTCTATTATCACCCTACCCATTTGAAGCCGTTGGTTAGAGCAGTGTCTGCCATCTTTGTTCAACGCATTGAGTCAAATGGTAGCGCAACAACAGGGGCACTCGATTCGACTTTTCATTGTGCTCAAACACGAGAAATTTACTGTTTTCAACGCATTTGTGTTATTATATTGGTTCTTAACAACGAAGCAAAGCGGTTGATGTAAATTTTTACGCATTCCATTGATTGTAAGGCAAGAAATTACCGAATTAGTGAGGCACCTTGCTTAGTATGGTGAAAATAGGCTCATCACCCTATTTAAAGGTTATCATGTGAAATGCATAATAAATATTAAACATAAAACTATTTTTTTAGATGATCGTGAAACCAACTAAGTATACGGAATCAACTATTTATTCAGTCAGCCCGATCAGAAACACATAACAAAAATATTTCAAAAACATATCTTGCGTTGTCACTTGTTATAATTTTCTGTTATTTTAACTACTAACGAGACCGAATTTATAACACAATTTGTTACGAAAATTGCATTCTGTTATAAACTTGTTATTTCATTTTGATCGGGAGGCTATGTACAAAGTACACACCAAAAAACCTGCTTTAATCCACCTAGCGGTTCAATTATGCCTTTCTCAAACATGAACAGAAGAATTTTTGAGTTGTTCATATTCATTAAAAACTTTCAAATGTATATATTACATTTTTATTATACACGACATTACAACTATATACAAGAAAAGAAATCATTATTCGAGTTCTAAAATTTTGTAAAAGTAAAACCAGCTACGGCAATATTAAATTGAAATATTGAGCCTTTCTCAAAAAGGTGCAAAATCGGCAAAGTCCCAAAAAGTCGATTTTTATGAAGTTTGTTTTTTTCACGATAACATAAAATCTCGACGCTTCATGCATTTTAAAGATGTTTGGCATCAAAAAATACCAATTCGATTTCTAAAATTTCATGGGGTCCCCCCTTTGAAAAAAAAACTTTGAGCTCCGGCTTATATGGAAATTTTATATGTGACCGGACGGTTTAGTCTATATTTCTGGAACCATATAAGCGATCCGTACGAAATTGTACAGACATCTGTGGGGAAATTATAGCTATCATTTGGGACAAAGTTTGTGAAAATCGGCCCAACCATTTCCGGTAAACTGATGTGAGTTCGTTAATTTTGAAAGATTGCCGCTTTTCCCGGGAACTTCCGGAACCGTCTATGGTGGTCAATGTAGTCAACGTAAGTTTGGTTGGCCGTCGGTGACCTAGAACTGCAAATTTAAGTTGTTTGAGAGACATTTTAGCGAATTTTTTTTTTTGCTTTCATCGGAGTATTGGTTTGAATCACAATTTGCTATGTGATCGCTCTCCACAACCCGTAACTCCTGAACCGGAAGTCGGATCGGGATAAAATTTAATAGCCATTTACGGGGGCGCAACACCTTTCATTTATTTATTTATTTATTTCATTTTCCAACGGACCTCTAGGGTCTTATTGAAATAATTAACCTATTTGACAAAATTCTTCTAACACTTAACACAGCATTACCATAACTATTGTTGACAAATTTGAACAAACCTAACTTATACAAGTCAACAAATAAAAAAAACGGGAAAATACCATTTAAATTTCATAATCACAAACGCTGCGTTCTTCAATGCGATCATGGATTCCAGGGTGCTTCAGAATGGTTTCTTCGGAATTCGCGATACCCGTATACCGGAATTCGCGATACCCGTACATGTTCCCCGCGAAAGAACTTTCTCCTTCATCGATGCATCTAGTTGAAGTTTAAATGAAACGAAGTCGAGAGTTTTTGCGTCTTGCCAAACTGGAAAGAGTTTCTTAACGGACAAAGGTATTCGATCATCCAGGCATGTCATTACAAGATTTGACACTTGTTCTTCGCTGACGTCGTTACCGATGTTAGAAAGAAATAATTCAAAACAGTTTACAGATTCCGAAATGTTAGCATGTGGACTCAATTGCGTTGATGAAAACGGGTGCATTGTTTCATTTTCAGGCATACTAGCAATGTTCATAGCTGGATCTTTCGAAGTTGCCAATTCCATTAAGCCACTGACAGACGTGTTCAAAAGTTCAATGCTGGACTTCAAATGTGCGATCTCCTCGTCATGTTTTTTTCGCGTAGTGCATGAACGGATTCAAGAGATGTTATGGTACTGCGGAATCTTGCATTCTCCAACACGTCACGGCATCTATCACACATCCAGAAAATATTCGAATTATTGCATGCCTCTGTTTCATCCTAGGTTAAACCAGCGCATTTTTTATGAAATACTCGCCAACCATCACAAAACCCGTCACAAATAATCTGTTCCGTCTTTCCAACAACAAGGTCACATTTTGCGCAGATAACTTCCATTGTCACAGAGGTACAGCGGTTCCACATACAGTACAATATAAAGCGATCGTTTATTGCCAGCAGTGTGTTATTATGACAAATCGAACAAAGACAAAAGGTTTCGTTAGCAGTTGTTCGCACCGGTAGCTTTGCGGACAAAACAGACAAAAATCTCCATTTGTAGAGTAAATCCGATTTATTCAACAACGGTGAACGATGAACATTTAAAAACACCACAGTTTGACGATAAGAACAATTTTCCAAAGCGGTTAGAAACCTCCAAAACCGACGTTTTTACGGAGCAACAAAATAACGATCAAAATAACGCGAGAGGCACAATACAATTTTTTGAGACTAAGTTTGGTTGAATCGGTCTAGCCATCTCCGAGAAACCGATGTGACTGTTATTCTGAATTTGGATACTTCCGCCGGAGCTTCCAGAACCGATGATGGTGGCCAATGTGGCCAAAGAGACTTTGAATGGATATTAGTGACCTAATACTACAAATCGAAGCAGTTGTGGTCATATTTTGGAATTTTTTTCACCTTTATACATTCATTGTAGAATTTATTAAAATCGACATTTTCTGCGTGTTCGTACTCATCACCGGAAGTCGGATCCATTTCATTTGAGACTAAGTTTGTCAAAATC
The DNA here is from genome assembly GCF_030247195.1 of Topomyia yanbarensis. Lineage (NCBI taxonomy): Eukaryota > Metazoa > Arthropoda > Insecta > Diptera > Culicidae > Topomyia > Topomyia yanbarensis. Next base: position 213,936,750 of record NC_080671.1, on the reverse strand, counting down.
GGTTCAGCCATCTCTGAGAAAAATGAGTGACATTCTTGGTCACATACACACACAGACGCACATACACACACATACATACACACGCAGAGACATTTGCCGAACTCGACGAACTGAATGGTATATGTCACGCAGCCCTCCGTTAAAAAGTCGGTTTTCAGAGCAATTGCTATACCTTTCTATTGAGAAAGTCAAAAATCTGAATTTTATCGCTGACTTAATTCCAAACTTGCAACAATCTAACAAACCGTAATTGACGAAGTGACGAAATATAGCCATGTTCTGTTTAATTTTACATGACAGATGTACTTTCCATGTGCAGTGCCATAAATTTACACCCTTCAACATTTTAAACAAACAAAATTATCTAAAAAGTAAAAATGACTGATAACAGTATCGTTTCAAGAAATCAACGTACTAAGTTAGTTTGGTATTTTTAATATGTTGCAAAACAACAATATACACAAAAGTTTGAAAAGAGCTACTTTAATGTAAGCTCCCACTTTTTCTAAGAGCATTAAAACCAATTAGAAACAGTCGGATTCGATATAACTATTTCAAATAGCTTACTAGAATATTATAGTTACTATCTTAGTTTTTAGCTTAGCTTAAAACTATGTGTGTGTGTAGAATTATTCATGTATTCACAACAGTTCATCACCAGCCAAAACGCCCCACCCATTGTTGTGGGGCATACTCACCGATTACTGTGGGGCATACCGTCCTCTTGTTGTGGGGCATATTACACTTTCACCGGGGGCATTTTGCCCTGGGTGAATGAAAAAACTAGAATTTAGGTATCTTTGAAAAATGTTTAATGGTACTTGTATCAGAATGTTTTTAATAAAAAATGAAACGGGTACTAATTTCTAACTAATATAACAATAAATTAGAGTAGTTAGTGAGAAGATCATAGTGTCGAATGGTGAAATGTAGCTATTTTTGCTTGAGGGGGGCGTATTAGACCTGTTTACCCAACTACAGCCGTTTTCGTTCGCAGCTGCATTGTGATGTGTGAGATTTGTTTGTTCCATTGATGACATGGTACGACACAACGAGAGTGAGCTATTTCATCGAAATCCAAAACCATTCAACCATATACGTAATATATGAGGGTTGTTATCGGAGGATGTATAAATTCACTTGAGCCACATGGATCAACCAAAATATATGCCTTTATTGTATTTTCAAAGCTACTATACTATCTCAACAAAGTCATGCTGTATACTGCATATGCAACACTTTATTTTTGTTCGAAAACATAAATGCATTCGCTGCACGTTATTATAATCGTTTCGCCATGGGCGCCCAAACAAAAAAAACAAATTTAAACAATTTTCAATAGATTACTGTATGCATGACTAGGGTTGCCACCTCTGGAGAGGCTTTGACCCGGAGATTTTTGCTGATCTAGGGGGGGGGGGGGGTGGATTTTGAGTGGAACGTGACAGAAATTGAAATCAAAGCGATTGCTCGGCATTTTAGAACACATTAAACGATTTTTATTAGGCCATTACAAATCTTTTTTAAAAATTATGTCCAAGTACAATTTTTTTATGAAGGGGGTGGCAAACAAAAACTAAATATTTATTTTTATTAAAACAAAAAAGTATATTTCTTTTCATTTTACATTTTCCTGCGATCGTTCTCGTGGACGTTTCCGCTGGGTGATTTCGGATAGCGCGGTTGTTTTACTTAAGCAATGCAAGTAAACTTTATTGAATTAATCAAATTTCATATAAGAAAGCGATGGTTAAGTTTTTCGTTTTAAATAATTTTGCGAACAGTACAATTTCTAATAGCGGTTTAATCTGTTTCTAAATTCCCAATAAACGCTTGAATGATCACGAAGAACTTAATATGAACATTAAGGAGTACTTTTAGGTATTATCCGAACTTTTGGTTACTTGGATAGTTTTCGTACCGTTGTAGTGGCACATGGACTGACTTTACACAAAAAGCATGATAATTGGTCAAAGATGACCCCGTTGAATGTAAAGAAACAGGATTGTAGTATTTTACATATGGACTGGCGAACGTACATTCTGTGCATACTATTTTTCGAGCTCTAGTGAAAACGGCAGCTTTGGTTTATTGCTTGTGCTTGAAAAATTGTAGATTTGTTTGTTTGATATATGATAGTCATTTGGTTCTGTTCCGTGTACATCTTCAAAATACATTCAAGTTTTTTTTACGCGGTTTTTTTGCGCGGTATTTTTTACGCGGTTTTTTACGCGGATTTTGAAATTTACGCGGTTTTCATTTACGCCGATTTTGAAATTTACGCGGTTTTCATTTACGCGGATTTTGAAATTCACGCGGTTTTCATTTACGCGGTTTTTGAAATTTACGCGGTTTTCATTTACGCGGATTTTGGAATTTACGCGGTATCTATCAACGAGTTTCTCTTTAACGCGGATTCTTAAATTTAAGTGGTCTTCATTTACGCGGATTTTGAAATTTACGCGGTTTTCATTTACGCGGATTTTGAAATTTACGCGGTTTTCATTTACGCGGTTTTCATTTACGCGGTTTTCATTTACGCGGCCTATATCCCCCGCGTAAAAAAACCTGAGTGTACTTGCATTTTCCCCCATCTTGTTGTGCAGTCGTACGGATTTACGAAACGTATAGGAATCATCAGTTCATATTTGCCTTTTTCATGTAAGGAATGCAATCACTCTGAAACTCGACTTGTCAAGCTAGAACCGGAGTGTCGAGTGTCATATACCACTAGATTCAGTTCGTCGAGATGTGAAAATGTCTGTGTGTGTTTATTATAGTAAAGTTGAATAGTTTTAAAAGTTCATTGACAATGACTGCATAACCACTTTCAAAAGTGCATTGACTTTCGTGCATAACCACTTAAAATAGTCCTTACTTTTCTTCCTTCCTTCTGCCCCACGAGACTGCTTCAAAGCGTTATATCGTGGGGAGGCTGATTCGGTCTTGAGATACAGTGATCTCAAAAAATAGCATGATCACTGGCACAAACTAGTGGTAGAGTTGAAAACTATTTGGTCTTTCACAGTTCTTGATCTTCCAAACAGGTTTTCCGAGGATAGATACCCTGTACAAGATAGAGATGACGAGATATTTCAAATAGAATGTTCTTTTGTGGAAATTTCAATTTCGCTTTTTCCATTTACATGATTTTAACAATCTATTTCAGCTTTAATGGTGGTACTTAAGGTATATCTTTGTATAAAATGATTATATATTGTCCAGGACAAGTTATGACAAAATGATACAATAGAGCATACATTCGAGCCGTTTAGCTCCGAACACCTATTCGGTTAATCGCAGTGGTGAACTTTCGTGAGCCATGTGGCTCCCGTTTCTGTGAGCCATTTAGTTCCTGTTTTCGCGAGTCATCTCAGTGAGTCATTTATTCCTCAGCGGCGGAATTTCTCCCGATACCGATGCCCGTTGCGTGAGTCAATTAGCTCCCAGTTTTGTCGCAATCTACTCGGATAGTCCATAAAACCTACTCAAATGGCCAACCGGTACTTAGCGATATTGGTTCGGCGATACCGGATGGAGCGTAGCTTCTGGTTCACTGCGTCCGGTTCGCTGAAAACTCGACGACCAACCGTTGGCGCTTCACACGATCTAGTTCCTGACAGTGTAACTAGTCTGCTCACGGGCTTCGGTCCGGCGATTCCAGATGGTTCGTGGTGCCCGATACACTGGCGCCTTAACCAAAGCTGTGGTTACTCTCATAGTCTTCCCCTTAGCATAATCGTCGTGACTTTAAAAGTTCGAGTCGATGATATGTTCTCCGACCGCGAATTTCACCTGTTGCTGTCTTTCGGCTGCTAGTCAACACTGGGTGGGTTACTTAAGAGTTCTAATTATACAGTGCATCCCATATCGGACATCTATGGAATCACACTGTGCACTTACACTCATCGTGACAAATATACAGTTCATCAATCTTTGACTCTGCCTCTTTCAGCTTTCAACTGTCCTACAGGTAATACGCAATTCCTTTCTAGACAACAGTTCAATCATTCACAAACACCAACTCTTTTATGATGGAGACGATTCCGTGGCGAGTGCCTCCAGCGCTGCTAGTGATTCTCCGATTACTAGGAACACCACATTATCCGCGAAACCGAAAATCGTTACATCTCTGAGAAGGTTCAGCTTCAATACTCCATCGTACACTGTGTTCCACAGCGTCAGGCCGAGGAACATCAGTCGTAGTTGTCATTCTCCCTTGTCTGTCTCATAGATCAGTGTTCGGTACTGAAAGTAGCTCTGTAATATCCTGCAGAGTTACTCATGCTGTACAGCGAATGGGCAATTGATCCCAGCTAGTACTATTGAAGCATTCTTCACGTCTAAGGTAACCACCACGCAATAGAGTTATCCTTTTCTCTGTTGTCATCACAGCTCCCACAACCGTTCGGGTGGAATTCACTGTAGACCTTCCTATAACGAAATCGAATTGCATGACATGCCGTTCTCACGGTCCGTGTACTTGGTTAGCTTGTTCAGGATTACTCCCTCTAACAGTACCAAGAGACATATTGACCTATACGCTGGAAGATCTCCAAGTTTTCCCGGCATCGGAAGCAACATCAGCTTCGTAATTCGAACTTCTCCTTCGCGATCATCCTCCTCACTGTACGGCCAAGATTGGTTCAAGTTGCGGGGAAAACCTTTCGATGGTGACCTCTTGCTTCTCCGGACACTTTGGTGCAGCTGGGCCTTTTATCTTTGCCATGCCAACTTTGTAGTTGTCTTCTCGAGAATTCGCGTTGGCTTTGTGGCAAAGCTCATCACTTCAAACTTTCTTGTTCGGCTCGACTGCCTTGTTAAGAGCGCCTCATGCAGCTCATTTCCCTCTTTCGGTGTCACTACGAGCATTCTAACTTCTTCTCCAAGCTCGGAAAAACTTATACATAAATTGGTAATCGTCGTATTACAGCCGACGACCATTTCTCGGTTTCCCATTTCTCAGTATGGTCGCATTACACGCCCTTGTTAGTACTGCCATTAACTCGTTCGCATTTAGGTTGAAGAGGATGCCCTCAAATTTAAATTCTTCGACGGATACGTCCTTGTGAAAGATCGCTGTTTTCCACTTTCACTCATTATTCAAACCGTGTCCAGTTACCAATGCTGTACCAGATCGCTTGATGGTCGCTGTGGGTATATCCTCGCACATTTTTCAGTCCATCTTTCCCGTCACTCCAAGGCTACAAACATTAACATGGATAATGGATTCCCGGCTCTCCCTGCGGTAAATGCTGATGGTACCTTTGTTTGTAAGATCTACATTTAGCTTTCTAGAGCCTTCTAGATCGCTGATGGTCAGACAAAGTCCTTTTGATTCCAACGTCCTTCTCGACAATTTTGCAAGTTCCTAGTTCTTGGAATATTTCAGAATTAAAGTCTCTTCCGTTCCTTAAAAAACGGCTAATTCGATTTTCACAAGCTTAGTCTTAAATGGAAGGTTTAGTAGCAGACTTTAATCTGGTGAAGTTCATACGAATCGCACATATGAGTGCGAGAATATGGTATGAACACTGCGATCCCATATTAAATCTTTAAATTTCAAAAACCTTTCGGTAAATCTCATGCCTATTGAATATTGAACCACATATAAATCGCCAGGTGTCTTATGTGAATTCAGATTGTTTCCTTATAGAAATTATTTTAGAATGCAACAACCGATTTCTATCGACTGTTGCGTTTAAGGTTATATACAAAGTTGGAACTCAAAAAATCGGAATTTTTTTTTGAATGTTCTAAAAGTACATACTTACTAAATATCTGTGCGAAATTTCATCCAGATCGGAGCATTAGATTTCAAACTATAGCTGTTCACAGCGCGCTGGTTCTTCCGCGTATGAAGTTAACACATAACTTTAAACGCAATTATCTCGAAACTAAGTTGTTTGAAAAGTACCGTTGCGGTGAACGTGATATCGCAAAAACTATTCATCCGATTTTCATTAATTATTTTTGAATTGTTTGTATTTACATTCTCGTGTACTTGAACGGTTCCTTTTTATCCAAAAATTTTTGATTCTTTGCGATGAATTTTTGTTTAAAATTTTGAACACCCCAAAACTCATTTTTTTGGTTAACACAGGAAAAAAATTTTTTGTTGGGAAACCAATCCGTTCAAATTCACCACAATACATTTTTCTTCAATAATCTTTTTACTTTTTTGATTTCAGTTGAGTGGTTCGGCTTGGAGAGCGTTCACCGCAAACCTCTGCCAAAAAAACTCGCTACGGGGGATAGGCCATAACTCCGCCAACCTTCAATATTATTTTTAATTCAACTTGTTTTTTCGAACTTTGATAGCACTACCAACGAACTTGTCTTTTGCTTTTTCAAAAAAAAAAATTGCATAAAGCAAAATCACGAACTTAGCTCTCTTTTTCGCCACAACTTTGTATATAACCCCTTAAAATGGAATCGATTCAGAAGTCAGTCTGTTAGCCTTGCCATGAGATGTTTGTTGAAGAATTCACGGGCGGGTCCTTCCTTCCGCGAACAGTAAACGTTTCGTTTGATGTTAGACTGGATCGACGATTTTATTCGGACGTCCTATTTACCATATTGACCATTCTTGGTCAAAATAAAAAAAAAATCATGGGATGGCAATTTCCAAAACTACTAGAATAGTTTTCAATGACGAAAAGCAATACTCTATGAACGCTATTGTTGTTTTATAAAAAGTGACATTTTTTTTAATTGAGGTTATTAAAAAAATTATTTGCCCCCTGATTTTTTCCAGCGATTTTGAAGGGGGGGGGGGGGGGTGACATAATTTTTAAGAAAAGATTTGTAATGGCCACTACGTTAAAGTAAAGCTGTAAATTTTTCGCGTTTGAGAATGGTTTTATCGGTTTAATGTGGTGTAGTATTTCACTTCCCTGAATACAAAGGCACCAGTTACCCTAACTGTGGAGGATAAGTCGAACGAGCATTGCTCTCCCCCATAACTAACAGGAAGAGGAGAGTAAAGCAGGCAGAGCTGCGGCATCACACTATGTGGTGTCGGTTATTCATCACCAACAAATTTTCATTTCGCAACGAACGGGCAAAACTCGCATTCCTAGCCCAGTTAAGGATCGCTGCCAGAGTAGCAACAACACCGGAAGAGCTCGTTTGATGTTGACCTAGCCAGTTGGATTAGAACAAATCTGCCAGACCTTAGTGCAGCTTGTGATAAGCCCCACTAAGAGTGAAATAATTTGATAAACTTGCAGCAAAGTAACTTTTTAACACCATTTTGAGCGACTTAGTGGAATGTAACATTTTATTTGTAGCACATAGCGAAATATTACTTTCCTTAACCCTCCGGAAGTCACGCATATGGCCTACCGAACGAGCAGCCGCTGTTACCCTAAGACGATTTCGCTAAATTTTCAGAGCAGCGTACGCTCAGTGTACCAGCGCGACTGCCGGAAGGTTAATTTGTAGTAAATTTTATTTGTTTTTCATTTTCATTGCTTTGTGAAAGAAATTAGCAATATTTGGTGAACTCATCACCTTGAAACGAAGGGTTAGTCGGGCAAAATAAATCTGAACCGGAGTAATAGTGAACATAGACTTTTTAAATATTTTGTAAAGAATCAATTAAATCCAAAAAAATTGAACCTATGCTTCTTCCCACCAAACCCGGAGACATTGAAATAAAACCCGGAGATCGCTCCCGAAAACCGGAGTCTCCGAGTCAAACCCGGAAGGGTGGCAACCCTATGCATGACGATATTGGTCCAAATGTGGGCTGTGATCAGAGGGGGAACAACTTGACAGCTCCTATACAAATCGTTGAAACCACTTTATTTGGGTCTGTGGGTCTAAAATGGCGGTTCAAACTTTATTAAAGAGCAATTTCTAAAAAAAGCGTAAACTTGTTCACAGCGAAAATTTTCTTGTTCAGATTTTTGTACTTTGGATAATTCATTTTTGAAGACTTTTTGGGGGTTTAGTGTTGTTTTGTTATAAAAATAATGCATCTTTATTCCGATGCATTATTTTTAAATAATTCATGATTTTTTGGAATCATCAGCATACAAACCAGCGGCACTTATACTAGTTAGTGAGCACCTTTATTTAGTCTTAAGGTATAAGGTAGTAATATTTGTATTGCAATGTAAAAAAAAATGGTACTGGACTGTTTTTCTCCCTCTCCGATAAAAATGAGTGGTCATCACTTCTGAATTTCGTGGAAACCTTTGCACCGTAAATGTCACAGCGCCTATCAGTTAGATGCTATGCTGTCAGAAATAAACAATCGAAGTCAATCCCGCCTTGTTAAATGCGAAGTGAAAAATAATCACAAAACTAATGTATTTAAGGATTAACGACAAACTTTCGAAAATTGTCATATGTGAAAGATGTTTCAAGGGCAACGGGAGAAGAAAAAGTTCACACTAGAAGCGTACTCAAATCAAATCATGCATTTTACATTCAGCACAATTTGTAATCCTTTTATGAAACTCCAAAATTACGAATTCACTTGTTTGTATTTATATTAAATTATTACGCTGTTTTGAAATGATCATCTTGGTTACCTCTTCCGAATGTAAATAAAGAAAACAAGTTCGTAAAAGACGTCACGGAATTATTTTCTCGCATAGAAATTTACAGTATCACAATTAGTGGATGGCGTTCTATGGTGGCGACATCATTCGAAACACGGTGGTTTCAAGCAACTTAGGCTAAACGCCAAGTTGCGGGAGGGTTGGCTGTGATGCACTATCTTCGAAGTCAATCTAAGACACATTTATTGGAGAAAAACAGTTTTCCAGGTTTTAAAGTATCAGATATTGATTATTATTGATTCCTTCGTAAATTCTGCTTAGTATAATTGATTTGAAATTGGAATAACAGAGTGGATTGTTTGTATCTTATTGTATTCGGATGCCATAGATGAAGCTATCTTAGATTGTGAGCTGAAACCGTATAGTGCGCAAAAATAAAAAAAAAATATTAAAGGGTTGTGTACAAGACACGACCGCAGTCACATTGAAAATGCAGCATTTTTGCAGGGGTAGGCTGTGGTTGTCAAATCACATATGTTTTGCGCGTACCCAACATATCACCTCGGTCCAGCACTTTGAACCCCGTTTTTTGGTTACTTCACCCCAAAAAGAGAATATAGGGTAAGCGGTTTCGCATGTCTCGTGTACTAGTCGTTGACATATTTGCAAAAGGTATTATTTATTGCTGTATAACCGTGATAATCGGGTCCGGTCCAGCTGATGTTGGGTACGAAATACTTGCTAGACAGCGTCCCCCTGCATTTTTGGGGTTTTATTACCTTTTTGGTACAGATGGAAGACCCTCCTTTTGCACCAAGGTGCTTAGAGTTATAAGGTGATTCGTCTTTGGCAGTAACTGGGTGAGGAGTGAGGTAAGCATGCAGCAAGCTGCGGAGTAGAAAAATGACGGCGAACAACTTTGTTTACATACTGAAATCCAAGTAAACATTCATGGGGATGTAGCAAACAATGTTGTTAGCTATCGTTTCTAGAACCAACATGGCTGGTCGGCGATTTTGAGGATCGTATCACCTGAGATTAAAAGCTCCTTGTTTTGCACAACAAATAAAAATATTTTCATCATTCTTTTTACTTTGCCTTTTGTTTAGTGGCAGGGTTGTCACATTCACTAATTTTCTTATAGGTTTTGCCGAAATCATCGGGGATTATTATTTTGAATATTTGCTTATATTATGATTCAATAGTAAATGAACAGAATTAACAAGCACAAACTTAATACAAGCTAATTAAAGAAATTTTCTAATTGAATTCTTTTTCCGTTACATATTCGTCCTAATAAGGACGGTTTGCTAATAACCATGCTTTGGGCTACGGACGAAAATCCTATGGAACGATTTGAGCCTTGCCTGCACGACTAATATTAACGGTATGAACCAGCAATTCGCCACGTCGCTTCTGTTCCGCCATCGTCATTTGGAACTGCGAACAAAATCCTTCCAGCGGACAGATAAACGTTCCTCTTCTGCAGCTCGTGTCAAATAAAAGATCTAACAGCCATCCTACAAGCAACAGTAGCGATAATCTAATTGTTTCTGCCAGCAGAGCAGGCATGGCAATGAAGGAATTCGGTCAAAAATATTCCTTTTATATCAAGCGATGGAATGTATACAATGCTTATGAATGTCGAGATGAGGTCCGTGTTAGAGGAAGTCTTGCGCAAATTTGTGAAAATTGTATACGTTTATCCCTACCCGATCAGAAAACCATATAAAAAAAATATCAAAATTATTGCTCGATTTGGTATTTATATCATATGATCATATAATTTTGATATATGTCGCTTGGAACAAATTATGAATAAAATTTAAATTATATCATGTTTTGATTTGTCAATAATGATATCATATTTATATCAACCATATTGTCTTTTCAACATAGTAAGAACAACAAAATTATATCTTTCCAAGACTTAAAACGAAGCTATAATGATGCCATCAGAGATGAATCCTCCCAAGTACTGGCTTCAAATCGCATTACTGGTAGTCCTGTCTTGTCAGGTTGGAATGTAAATACATAAGAGAATGTACGTTTTGTAAAGTTTCTCGCTAATTACAGAACACAACAGAGACAATGTTGCGCTGCAGGCCCACGAAGCAGCAAGTAGCTTTAGAGATTTGATTAGACTGGTTTCGGCATACGACAGGCACAAGAGCAGCACTCTGTAAACACTGAAGAGGAATGGAAGCAACACGTATATAATTTGCAGGCAAACTATTAAAGAAGAGTATAAGAGAGAAGAACATGCGAATGAATAGGAAAAAGCACTTTAAATATACTAAGGATGTAAAGCGCAAAACAGGAACGCCTCAGAATAAAAAATGAAGAAATTATAAAAGTACACTGAACTAACTGCGAGTTCTAAGTTAGAACAACTTCTAACAAGTAGCTGCGACGGTAATAACCATAAAAAAATTAGTAACACAGCGAAATTAAATGCAAATTGTGCTAATGAGAAATATCTTTCACAAGAAATTGTTTGATTTATTAATTAAAAATAAAGACAGTAGAAAAAAATTGGATTTATGTGATACAATTCTGATATTTTAAGATATATTTTCTGCCCTCAATTAGATATAAACTATCTTAAATATCCGTCTGTGTGATATAATTATTATATCAAACCGAGACTCAACAAAAATATTTTATATCAAAATAGACTGAGATATAATAAGATATAACCGATAAATTTTCTTGGTATAAAAACTTGATATTTTAACAGCTATCCATCTATATTTTATAGCAAACAGAGATATATATTTTTCCATGATATAATATCTTATTTTGACATAATTTTGATGTTAATTTCTGATCGGGTATTTATTCCATATTTACAGATTTTTCAATAATGTGCTAATAAAATACACAGATAAATTTGATAACAATTTTTTACTGGCAATTTTTAGAATCGATTGGTGTACTAATTATGAAAATCCATTAACAATTAACAAAACGTAAGCGAAAACTTTGTCTAGTTTCTTACATTTTCCCAATGTTTTCACAATAATACGGATTTTTCAATAGTATACAGTTGAAATACCAATTTATAGCTGCAACCAATTTTTAAGTTGAACTTCTCTGAACCGATTAGTGTATAAATTACGCAAATCCATCAACAACTAACAACGCTACAGTAATTTAAAATTATGCCACATTTTCGTGACGCTGTTCGAATTCAGATTTTAGTTTTAAACCTAGCCCCAGCCCCATATAGTAGAGTAAAGCATTTTCAATGCTAAAAAAATTGTTTTGTTTACTATTGCTTTATATTTAATATCATCACATTTAATATTCAGTTCGATTAAACACACGGTACGTGCCACACGTACGCCAATTTGCTACGGGCTACCTAGCGCAGTTTCAGTTGAATCGATTCGATATCGTCAAAACGGTTGCTGTCCGCTGTGAGACCCCCTTCCCACAAGACGGCTGTGAAGATCAGAGAAAATTAACGAGTATGTGCTTATTGTTTTAAACGCCGGCTGAATTCGTTCACAGCGAAGAAGAGCTGTGGTGGTATTTTGATGTCGGGCTCGTAGCGTGCCGCCCCGACCCCCCCCCCAAACGTCTATTGGGGTAAAGTGAGTGAGTGCTATTGCGCACTGTAGCCCAGTGATAGTAATAGAAGAAGTATCAGGCAGAGGTAAATCGTGTCAGTGGTTGATATATTCGGCCTGAACCAGGTAGCCGCTACCTTCATGGATGCGACAAGATGGGGACACGATCCTCACACAAACCCTTCTCCTACAAGCGGTGAGTACAAATGATGAACAGCTTAATACAAAATCCGGCAGCACCCATCCTTCAGCCCAATTTCCGTCCAATCCATTCATTATTCACAAATCTCTGCAGCAGCTACTGGGTCGAGATCCAAAAGGTTTGGCTAATGCATCCAAGGAAGCAAGAGGCACGAAATATACTCTCCGCACCAGCTCTCATTTGACCTATCGGAAGTTACTAACTCTCAAACAATTAGTCGACGGCACCACGGACGAGATCATTTCTCACCCCTCTCTTAACTTTTGCCCGGAACACTCCTTTGTTAGTCTTTACTTTTAAAGAACAACTTCTCCCGCTACATGTCTACTTCGGACTTATTCGGCTCCCTGTGCGCAGATACTAACCATCACCTCTTTTATGCTTCGGCTGTGCCAAATACAGACACTCTAGAAAAAAATTGTCCAGAAACCCCCATTTGTCCTACCTGCTCTGAACAACACGAAACACACAATACCCAACCCTGTAAGAAGGACAAGTACTGCCGCAACTGTGAAGGCAATCACGGACCCACGGATCGGAACAGTCCGATTTACAAAAAAGAGGAAGCGGTGATCAAATTCAAAGTTGATATGGAGAAGCACGAGCGGAATTTATGAAATCTGAGCAGCCCTCAACTTACGCCAACCAAACCAAGCCTCAGGATAGCGAGAAAGACCAGTTAATAAGATAACTCCGCCAAGAACTTGAGAAGGCCCGGAAACAGAATGACGAAATAAAAGCCCTACGAGAAGAAGTCCTAAAACTCCGCAGACAAGCAGCAGAGCAACCCTTTTATCGATGCCCCGAAGGAAGAACTTGGGAAATACAAAGACGAGTACAGGAAAATCTTAGGGGAACTCCTAACCACCAAAGCTGGAGCTAAAAACAACACCAATGAATCCGGAGTAGCTGCACACAATCAAAGGAGTAAAAAAATCCGAGACTCCGGACCTGCAAGTAGTGGGAAAAGCGCCTACGAAGCAGCGCTTAACACTTAGCTGCGAACACAAACATCCTCGGATCAGAACGACCAAACGCAATTTGTAACACCGACCGGACCAGCAACTAGGGCTCGCTCCAAAAAACCCAAATTGGATGGACCTGGCACCAGCACTAACACTAATGAGAGTAGTTCTAGAAGCAAATACCCCAGCATAAAGGAAGGTGGAACCAGTCGAATCAATGTCGAGTCTGACGAGACACATGCCATGTCTGAGTAAATTTTCAAGAGCAATCAAACAACATATACCAAAGACCAAGCATGTCCACCAACCATAAAAAATCATAATCAAACTGCTGCAGATCACCTCTACCTTTCACCCCCAACCTTCCCCCACAACCATGTATCAATGCACACAACAACCGACATCGGAAAAAGCACGACCATGACAGAAGGCCAACCGTATCGCTTAGAAACACGACCCAAACCACGACCCCATCGGTTCAGTTAGACGACCAAACTTCAACATACCCGCTCAGGTCTCTGGGTAGCCCCAGCCCCTTCAGTGCGGACGCTACACTGCGGCGCCCAGAAACCGTCGGAAGAGAGACGTACAAGGGACCTAGCGCCTATTCCTCTAAGGATTTTCCGAGATATAATACCGAACCAAACACTGCTCAGAACCCAAAACATATACGTTACTACAACCAACCGCAACATATCGACACTCATTCGAACCAGCAAATACCGCAACCTCAACTAATCGACACCCATCCGGCCTCGCAGAAAACCAACAGAGGGACTATGGCAGAAAGCCAACAGTTTCGCATAGAAACACACAGCAGAACACCGCAAACTACGAACCTATCGGATCTGATAGAATACCAAATAACAACATACCCGCTCAGGTTCCTGGGTAGTCGCAGCCCCGTCAGTGCGGACTACTACAAGGCTACACTCATACCGGAACTGACGGACAACCTGCGACGCCCAGAAACCGCCGGAAGAGAGACGCATTAGGGACCTAGCGCCTATTCCTCTAAGGATTTTCCAAGACCGCACAACACTTTTTTTGCTTTTGTGAAAGTGAATATGGTAACTTGTGTGAAAGAGTGCGTAAACATCAATCGGTTAAATCGTGTGAAATACTCTACTTTTCGTTGAAAACTTTGTGGGCGCCTATTGCTAATCGAAATATCATTCAGATAAGTATAGTGTGTAGTCATACAGACTATTATTGCTCTGTGATTTTCAGATTTCATTTCGCTGCGGCTGGCTTTATAAGCTTGCCCGCAGTGGAAGACGCAGTGTTATATTGTTCTTTGGTATTGTCCCGCTTCTCCAGCTGTAGTTTAATTTGCCTATAATGAGCGGCCTGTGTGCAAAGTGTACGAGCACGGTGAGTCTCGCCGAAGGCCTGGTTGTATGTCTTTTTTGCGGTGATAAATATCATCAAAAATGTTCCGGGCTAACAAAGGCCATGGTAAATTGGGTGGCTGATAATGCAAGTCTTTGCTACAAGTGTGCGAAGTGTTTATCAGATCAGTCTTCTGGTGTGCAGGATGTTAGTTCGATATCCATTGAGTTGAATAAGAAGATGGAACAATTCGCTTCCATTTTTGAGTCTCTCACTGATGCCCGAAAAAACATCGATGCACAGATAAACATCGCAGTAGAAAACGGAATAGAAAAACTGATCAGGTCTTTCAACAACTCTCTCGAGAGTAAATTGGCTAGCTTGGAAAACAGTGTTGCCAAAAAGTTGCAGTTGATAATAATTGGTTCTTGGGTATATCAGTTGAAAGAGGCATGCAGATGGGAAACTTTGCAGTAGTATACCATTCTCCTAGTTCTGGCGATCGACGATTTTTAGAAATTTTAGAAAACTGGTGGAAGAATTTCGTTGATTTAAGCAAACTTAATGTAATTTCGGGCGATTTCAATATTGATTGGCTCAACGATCAAAATTCGAATCAGTTGAAGCAGTTGGCTGAGTTTTTCAATTTCAAGCAAACGGTTAGTGAGTTTACAAGAATTTCCAGGCACAGTAGAACATTGATAGATCACGTGTATTCCAATTTTGATGGGGTTCATTCGTATGTAGAGGCCGATTGTAAAATTTCAGATCATGAGACAATTTCAATTTTGCTGGAGAGTGAACCAAACCGTGAGGAGGATAAAGTTAAAATTAAGTGCTGGAAAAGATATTCGAAACAAGCCATGTCTCAACTGGTTTCGAGAAGCCTGGATTTTACGGAATTGAATGGAAATTTGGATAACAAGGCAGCTGTTCTAACTAATGTATTAAAAGAGTGTACAAATAGTTTAGTTTCTCAAAAGTATATTAATTTAAATAACTCGAACAGCTGGTACTCTTTAGATCTTTTGCGCCTGAAACGTAAAAGGGATAAAAAGTACAAGAAATTTTGCAGAACTAATAGTGAACGTCTTTGGAATGGGTACACACACGCGCGAAATATTTATTCACGAGCTTTGAAAAAGACCAAATGTGAGTACATTCAAAGGAAGATCGATCAACATCAAAACAACAGCAAAGAGTTATGGAAAATCCTAAAGAATTTAATTAAACCTAAACCTAGTTCCTCGCAGTCCATAACTTTTAACGGGGTAGAAGAACAATCTGAGCAAATAATAGCTGAAAAATTGAACAGTTATTTCGTTAACAGTGTGCAACTGATCAATCAAAGTATTGAGCTGGTCAGTGAACCTGCGGAAATAACACAGCCGATTAATATTAACTGTAGATTTGATGGATTTCAACCAATCACTTTTGAACAATTGAAAGATATTTGTTTTTCTTTGGGAAAATCGGCTGGTATCGATAATGTCAATGCAAAAGTGATACAGGATTGCTTTCATGTCATCGGACACGATCTGCTGGACCTTGTAAATGAATCGCTACAAACTGGGCACGTGCCGACAGTTTGGAAGGAATCACTTGTGATTCCTATTCCCAAAGTTACTGGAACGGATAAAGCCGAAGAGTACCGCCCCATTAACATGTTGCACACATTAGAGAAAATTTTAGAACTTGTTGTTAAGGGCCAGCTGATGAGTTATTTGAATAATAATAATTTGCTAATT
The DNA here is from genome assembly GCF_030247195.1 of Topomyia yanbarensis. Classification (NCBI taxonomy): domain Eukaryota; kingdom Metazoa; phylum Arthropoda; class Insecta; order Diptera; family Culicidae; genus Topomyia; species Topomyia yanbarensis. The sequence goes on along the minus strand of NC_080671.1, from coordinate 213,920,415 downwards.
CCGGAGCAATCGGGATACCGAGAGGAACACTCTTGCGAAACCGCTTTGAATCTAGTGTTAGCAAAATGGAAAGAGAAAATCGAGGTTAAAGAGACTATTTTTGCTGTATTTTTGGATCTGAAACGCGCTTTTGAGACAATTTCGAGACCATTACTTTTGAAAACTTTAGAGCGATTTGGTATCGGAGGGATAGCGCATAAGTGGTTTGAAAACTATTTATGTGATAGAACTCAGAAAACTAGTTTTAACGATTTTGTATCTAGTCCTCTCGGCAATCCTCTTGGAGTGCCGCAAGGTAGTGTCTTAGGTCCTATTTTATTTATTATGTATATAAATGACATGAGGCGAGTTTTACGATTTTGTGACTTAAATTTGTTTGCTGACGACACTGTTCTGTTCATTGCAGCTAAGGATATAGATGAAGCCGTGGCGCATTTGAACGAAGATTTGCATTCCCTTGCTCGTTGTTTAAAATTTAAACAATTAAAGTTAAATGTTGCTAAAACTAAATATATGATCATCTCTTCGGCTAATACTAGGCCTGACGTTAACGTTGAAATAAATGCTGAGACTATTGATCGCGTTAGTGAATTAAAATATCTTGGAATAATCATTGATGACAAGTTAACCTTTAAGTCTCACATCGACAATGTCATCAAAAAGATTGCTAAAAAGTATGGTATATTGTGTCGTCTGAAAAATGATTTAACAATAGTAAAATTTTATTATATAAATCTATTGTTTCACCACATATTGACTTCTGCCCATCCATTTTGTTTCTTGCCAATCAAACACAAATATTGAGGTTACAGCGATTGCAAAATAGAATCATGCGATTAATTTTAAAATGTAACAGATACACTTCCTCTAGTTTCATGCTAAGCGCATTACAATGGCTCTCTGTGAAGCAAAGAATTTATTACTTAACAATGGTGTTCATTTTTAAAATTATTAATGGAATGCTGCCTCGATATTTGTGTGATCGAATTGAAAGAGGAAGTGATGTGCATAGGTACAACACTAGAAACGCGTCGGATCCAAGAACACCAAACTTTTTATTTAGTAGATCACAGAACTCCTTGTTGTACAAAGGAATAAGTTTTTTCAATTCGATGCCTAGGCATATTAAACGTGCAGCAACATTAGCGGAGTTCAAAACACTATGTATTTCACACGTAAAATCTGCTTTGTAGACAGATTTTTTGAATTTTTATATTTTTGAGTTATTTGAATAACTATGTAATACCACGAAGATTGTATTTTTTTTCTCTTCTATTATTTGCATTTAGTCACACTAAGTTATTATATTCGCTATGATGATGATGGATTTTTGTTACTTGTTTATTAAAGTTATTAAAAAATAATGAGATGTCTACAAAAGTCTGAGCCACGCGCGCGCCAAGCAGATAGAGACTAACTTGAAATCGAACATGGTGACCAGCACTAAAAGCTCATCGGGTTGAATCGAAGCTTTTAGACTTTTGTTGTGATCAGGGTCTGATTTGATGATGGAGTTGTGTTGACTTTGCTCGACAATAGAGTTAAGTTCGGTTATTGCTGCGATAGTGGTAATAACGGAGTTAGCTCGTTGAGTATGGGGCTTGATGACTCCTTCTGATAACTACTAGATATCGGGTTCAATTCCTGATCAATCAAGGATGTTCTCGGATAGGAGTATCCCTTGATTGCCTTGGGTTAATGGTAGGAAACTTTCAATAAAGGGGTCTGATGTGGATGATATAACTCGACCGGACTCTGCACTGCCACTAGGCTCGTCACTGCTCACCTTACCAGGTGGTAGTACCGATGTCTTGGTCAGGCGGGAGGAGTCTTACAGAGAATTATCGGAAATGGAAGCTATTGGGTTCAATTCCCGATTCTATCAAGTATCTTCCCGGAATGGAAATTTTCTTGATGGGCCCTAGTTGTTGGCGGAATATTCGAAATGTATCTGGTTACGTTCTTTTGAAGGAAAGCTATGTCTGCAAATTGAACCAGTCCGTTTCTTTTTGTTAACTGGTTTTGTTATGGATCAAAATATTAATTATCTTTTAGATAAATCGTTCAGCTCACACCTTTGTGGGGGTATGAGGTGGGACCGTCATCATCATCAACAACACTCCAACCCCTCGATCACCCCCGTCAAAATTCGATAGAGCGGCTATGGCAGAAGGCCAACAGCATCGCATACAAACACGATACAAAACGCCGCAAACCACGAACCCATCGGCCCAGGTAGACGATCTAATCAGTGCGGACGCTATACCCACACCGGAACTGATGGACAACCTGCGACGCCCAGGAATCGCCGTAAGAGAGACGCATAAAGGACCCAGCGTCTGTTCACCTGCGCGCCGAAGAGAAACAGTACAACACTGATAAAAAAAAACAAGCGATAAGGGAAGTAGACCAACCACATATCTCACTAGTTCGCACAGGATCTCGAAGCGCACTCGCTCGAAACAACCACCTGAACGACGTGATAGCCCTAACCAGTACCTCAAATGGCTGAACAGAAAATTCAAAAACAACACTCCGTCAACGCATCGCGCTCCGAACCACGAAAACCTAAGCAACCTTACTGCAAACCCAAGTGCTGCACTCGGAGAACATTTCTATCTGAGTGACAATGGAAAGCCGAACGACACATCCCGAGCGTTAGACATCAGAGACGAGAATGGTGCTGCCCTGATGGCGCCATCTACCTCCGAACAACAAAAACACATCGCAATCTTCGATACAACTTCAAGCAGGGTCCAGATGTTCAAATCGATCTGACTCAGAATCGAGCACTTTAACACCGTCACAACATTTGCCATTCAATGGAACATCAATGGCCTTCGATCCCACCGCAACGAACTACAAATCGTACTCACCAAGTACAAGCCAATTGTAGTATGCCTACAAGAAACGAACGCTGAAGAACATAACACCACAGCTGACTATGTAAGCAAGTCCTATCAGCTTCTACTCGGTCCATGCTCCACCCATGGCAGACAAGGGGTGGGACTGGCAGTAAAGGACTCTCTTCGAACGGGTACGCATACAAACCAATATACAGCCAGTTGCAATACAGCTTCATACCCCATTGAAACTTACAGTGGTATCAGTATACGCCACCAAGAGACAAGAACGCCGCCGATAATCTGAAGCACCTACTGGAAGAACTCCCGAAACCAGTTCTTTTCTTGGGTGACCTGAATGCTCATCATTCGGCCTGGGGTAGTCGACTGACAAATACAAAAACCGATGCACAGAAAAGAGACAATGCGAGTCTGGAGATGGTAGTTTACAGTGGCATGGTTGTATTAAACGATGGGTCCCATACTCGAGTTGATCCCTCCACCGGAAAAACACAAGCGCTGGACCTATCGATCTGCACATCATCCATAGCTGCTAAATTCGTTTGGAAAACACTACTGGATTGTGTAGACAGCGACCACTTCCCTATCAAACTTGATACACCCGGAACTCCAGACGAACCAAAGCACAGCCCAAGGTGGATCTACGAAAGAGCGAACTGGAATCGTTACGAAGAACTAGCCAATAGCACCATCCGGCCCTTCAGGGTATTACGGTTGAGGACTTCACTAAAAGAATACTAGCAGCAGCCGAAGCTAGCATCCCCAGAACAAGTGGAAAGCCAGGGACCAAGGCAGTTGTATGGTGGAACCCAGAGGTAGAAGCTGCAGTCAAAGGCCGACGAAAACGACTACGAGCCCTCCGCCGACGATGACCCCAGTAAAGCGACCGCCCTCCAATCTTTCCAAGGAGCCAGATCCGCATACCGTAGGATCATTGCTCAAGACAAACAGAAAAGTTGGGAAGACCTGGTACAGAGCATAAATCCCGAGAGCTCCTCAACACAAATATGGAATCGTATAAACCAGCTTCAAGGAGAAAGGCGCACCAATACGGCCACCCTGAGGCTCTCAAGCGGCATCACAAATAATCCACAAGAGGTCGCAGACGCATTTGCTGAGGAGTATCAGAAAAAATTCTCGAACGCTAACTATAACGAAAAATTCCGCAAGAAGAAAGCAGATCTGATAAGCAAACTCCCTAAATCAAGACGACCAAATCTCTTCAAACGCTTCAATGCAGATTTCTCCATGGACGAGATGATGTGGGCCCTCTGCAAAGGTGGTGGATCATCAACTGGACCTGATAATATGGGAAATCCATTGCTATAAAGTCCCCCATTCTCCGCTAAAATATCTGCTAGAACTGTTCAACCACGTCTGGGATTCCGGAACTTTTCCGAATCAGTGGAAAGAGGGCATAGTAGTCCCGATCCCAAAACCAGAAGGAGCAGCGGTTTCCTCCAGCCGGATACCGTCCCATTACTCTCTTAAGTTGCATAGGCAAACTGTTCGAACGATTAGTCAACCGGCGGTTGACCACAGAACTAGAAGAGAATGGAAGATTGGATCGTCGTCAACACGCATTCCGCCCGGGTAGAGGCGTTGAGTCCCATCTAGCACACATGGAATCGCTCATCAATCTTAATGAAAACCAGCACGCAGAGATAGTCCCACTGGATATATCCAAAGCTTACGACACTACTTGGAGACCCGCCATTCTTTAAACCCTGGCCACCTGGAAAATCTCTGGCCGTATGCTTAACATCATATCCAGTTTCCTATCTAACCGAACCTTCCGTGTATCAGCGAGCGGAGCATCATCAATCCGATGTGTGGCAGAAAATGGAGTACCGCAGGGCTCCATTCTGTCCGTCACCCTATTTTTAGTAGCAATGGAACCTATTTTCAAAATTATCCCAATCGATGTCGAAATCCTGCATTACGCGGACGATGTATTGCTTGTAGCCAAAGGGTCCAGTTCTGGACAAATACGACGTCACTTAAGAAAAGCTGTTAAGGCAGTTGTTGAATGGGCCGGCAGTGTAGGGTTTGAAATTGCGCCGACCAAGTCAAAACTCCTTCCCATCAGAAACATATGGCATCGTAAGCGCGGTCGGGCGATCCAAACCAACAAGACCCCCATTCCATGTGTTAGGAAAATGAGAATCTTAGGAATAGTGGTTGACTCCAAACTAAACTTTCTACAACATCTCACATACACAAAAAATCTGCTCCAAAAGAACAAACATACTCCGGATCCTGGGCTGTCGGCTCAAAACGAGCAGTCGATCAACACTCCTGAAAGTTGGCTCTGCACTGGTAATCTCTAAGATTTTCTTCGGGATAGGGCTTACCAGCAGTAACCACGAGGCGATGTAACGAGTGCTTGCTCCAACATACAACGAAGTAATACGTCAGTCATCTGGGGCCTTCAGATCAAGCCCAGTACAGTAAATTATGGCAGAAGCAGGCTGCCTGCCGTTTAGACTTATGCTAGTCCAGCGACTGTCGCAGCTGATAGCTTGGCTTACAGAAAAAGATCCGAATGTGGCGAACTATCCGGTAGCCAAAAGATCAGCAGAACTTTTCCACCTAACCACCGGTTCCATCACACCAAGAGCTTGCAATATTCAAAGGCTCACTGATAGAGAGTGGAATAGCACCATATCAAAAATTGACGACGAACTAAAACGAAACATAAAAGCAGGTACATCCCCCCAAATACACTGCTGGTCAGTAAAATAGGTGTGAGATAAAAGTACATGAAATTTTGTGTTTTCTCTAAAAATATGTTTATATTCAAATATTTTATAGTTAGGCACAGTCGTAAATATGAAAAAGAACACTTTTATTTGCAAATTAAATGTTATGCTTTGTCGTAACTCTTTCTTCTCCATGAAATCCAAAAAAGTACCTGGTCAATGAAATAGGTGTATTGTAATCCATTGCATTAAAATTTTTCAAATCCAATGATTTTAAGACTTCAACATTTTGAACAACTAGTAAGCTGTGTAAGCTCCCTTATTCAACCAAATTTTATCCATTTGTCTTGGCATTGAGTCATTCAAACGCTAATAAATTTCCGTTGGTATAGGGTAGCATTCCTTTTAAGCTGCTTCCCACAAACGATCCTAATTTGTGAAATTTCGATCGAATAACCTCTTTTTAAGTACATTCCGTAAATTTTCTACTGGATTGAGGACAGGAGATTGGCATGGTCCGAAATTATAGTCACTTTATTATCCCGAAATCATTCCTTTACATACTTCGATGTGTGTTTTTGGTCAAAATCTTGCTGAAACTGTCATGTAAGGGCATGTTATCTTTGGCATAGGGCTGCATGACATCCTTTAGGATGTCCATCCTTTAGCCTTGCATTCGAATATTGCCATTATAGTGGCGTTGCAAAGAATAGGACCTGCGCCATCCCACGAAAGGCAAGCCCAAAACCTCATTATTCTCGCCTCCGTGCTTTACCATATTTTGCGTGTGTCGCAGATCAAACTGCTTGCACTTTGGACGTTTAACGTTTCGTTGTGCATCGGAGGAAAACAGGTTTATCTTCGATTCGTCCCTCCGAAGGATATGTCGCCATTTTTTGATTCCTTCTGAACCAGGCCCATTAACGCTGTTGAAAAGCAAATTGCATTTTTCTTCAAAGGCGTTGGCTTCGAAATAGTGGAACCTTCTTAGCAATTCTTTCTGGAAGATTGAAATTTTACGGCCTACAGCGAACTGTTCTCGGACCTACCACTTTTCCAATTTGTGCTGAATTGGTCTTGGATGACGCGAATGGATCAGATTTCGCTAAAATTGCAATACGATGGTCAGCTGCTGTAGATGTCTTCTTGGGTTTTTTGCGTGTTTCCTTTTTCCAAAGGTTGCAAGGCATTTGTAACGAAGTTTTCGGAACGCCGCAGTGTATTCGCGATTTATTTATACGTCTTACCTCCTTGAACAAAATTTCTTAGCAAAACTCGTTCCTCTTGAGTACAGTGAGATGCTCGATCCATTCTATAACAAATCTTTGACTTATTCAACATTTAAGTACATTTATTATCACGCAGAATTCAAACTTCACCAAATAAAACGTATAATGGAATTATGTAAAATAATAACACGTTAATATATTTCACACACCTATTATATTGACCACACGTAAAAGCCTGCGGTAGTCTTGTTTTGCATCTTGACAAAGATTGCAAATAGAATCAGCGCCAACAACCCACTAGTAACTTGACAGATCCCAAGGCTTCTGTGTGCGGTAGGTGTGATTGAGACTGCTGCAACTTGGTATGCGTAATTGAGAGAAAAACAAAATAATCTATCACACACCTATTTTATTGGCCAGCAGTGTAGCTGTACCAAAATTCCACGAATTCATTGCCAACCACTACCCTACGCACAAGCAAATGTACACTGATGGCTCAAAAGAGAACGAGAAAGTAGGAGCCGGTCTTGCGACAAGCAGTATAAAAACATGCTACACAGCCGAGGCCTATGCGCTGAGCGCCGCTGTGTCAACGGTGAACGAATATGACGGAGTAATAATCCTCACTGACTCGGCTAGCTGCATCGATGCCCTCCGTGGAGCCCATTCCAAATACCCCTGGATTCAAAATATAGAACGCACACTCGTAGAGCGTAACACAACAGCTGGATTCCAGGACACGCAAGAATATCTGGGAACTAAGAAGCTGACAGACTCGCGAATCATGGAAGAATTGGAGACCCTATGGACATTCCGATACCTTCTCAGGATGTCGTACGCTTCGTAAATCAGAAACTATGGAACGTCTGGCAGAATTATTGGGACAGAACCCAGTCACTACTACGCGAGGTCAAGCCATGCGTAACAAAAAGCACTGACCGAAAGTGCGCATCTGAGCAGCGTATTCTAACCAGATATACCATCTTTAGCCACGCGTACCTAATGGAAGCCAACACACCGCCTACCTGCTGTTATTGCGGAGTCCCAATGACGGTAAAGCATGTCCTAGTGGATTGCCGAGGGTATGCCCAGGCACGACAGCAATACAACATCACTGGTTCTACAACTGAAATCCTAGCGAACGATGACAAAAAAGAGAAAGCAAAACTGGAATTCAGCAAGGAAAGCAAGCTCAAAATCTAACCGATTACATGGTCATACTGTCCTCCCTTTCCTACCATGCCCAATTTCCAATGACACGAATACCACAGCCGTGGTAAAGTGTCAAAAATAAACATAAAAAACCTGTTTCAATCCACCTAGCGGTGCAATTGTGCCTTTCTCAATCATGAACACGAGAATTTTTTTACTTGCTTATATTTATTAAAAGCTTTCAAATGTATACATTACAATTTTATTATACATGACTTGACAACTACATAGAAGAAAAGAAATCATTATTCGAGTTCTAAAATTTTGCAAAAGAAAAACCAGCCACGGTAATATTGAATTGAAAAACCTGTTTTAATCCACCTAGAGGTGCAATTGTGCCTTTCTCATTTCTCCAAACTATGATTTAATAGCTGGTTCGTACAATATAACATTATGGAAATGTCTTTCATTCTTATTACACTTGGTAAGTAAGAGCACCTTTTTGCATTCATCGCGGTATCGGCTTAAATCGGAGTTTTCTATGTGATCGCACTCCACAACCCGTAACTCGGGAGCCGGAAGTCGGATGGAGATGGAATTTAATATCAGTTTCCGGGGACGCAACACCTTTCATTTGAGACTAAGTTGATCAAATCGGTCTAGCCATTTTCGAGAAACCAATATAACTGTTATTCTGAATTTGGATGCTTCCGGATCCGTCGATGGTGGCCAAAGAAACTTTGAATGACTGTTGGTGACCTAGATCTACAAATTCAACAGTTGTGTTAACATTTTGGAAAAAATTTGACCTTTTTACATTCATCGCAGAATTCGTTAGAATCGGAATTTGCTGCGTGATCGTACGTATCACCCTGTAATTCAGGAACCAGAACTCGGATCCACACAAAATTCAACAGCAGCTGATGGACCTTTCATTTAAAATCAAGTTTGTCGAAATCGGTTCAGAAAATTCCGAGAAACCGATGTGGACAAATCAACAAATTTTGTTTTGTAACCACTCTTCAACTCGAAATCCGGAACAAGATGTCGGTGGAAAATGAAATTCAATAGCAACCTATAGGAATATTATAGCATTTATTTGAATCTTAGTTTGTAAAAATCGGTTCAGCCATCTCCGAGAAACCGATGTGGACATTTTGTTATCAAATCCGCACAAACACACACATAAATAAATACATACACGCATACATACATACATACATACATACATACATACATACATACATACATACATACATACATACATACATACATACATACATACATACATACATACACACATACATACACACAGACATTTTGCTATCTCGGCGAACTGAGTCGAATGTTATATGAGACTCGACCCTCCGGGCCTCGGTTAGAAAGTCGGTTTTTTGAGCAATTGCATAATCTTTCTATATTAGAAAGGCAAAAGAATAATATTTAATTAGCTTAATCAGCATGAGTTCAATGTTATCTTCATGTGATTATATTTTGAAATGTTGGTGGAATGGGCTTGAAAGTGGAGGGAATGGGGGGTTAGTAGAGTGGGAGTGGAGGATGCGTCAGAAATCCTTCATCTTATTTCGGTATACGGGGTGGATGAAGGAAATGCAGGCGTGAGGGTGGTCCAAGGGGAGGGGAGTGATGAAGGAGGGAGGTGTAAGGGCAAAGCAAGGGGGGAGGGGCGGCGACGCAATACTCAACTGCATATTTTGCCTTCCATTTGAGACTTGGTTTGAGAAAATCGGTTCAGTCATCACCGAAGAACCGATGTGACTTTAATTGTGCAATATGCCCGGAATTCCGGAATCGTCGATAGTGAACAATATATTCAAAGAATGTTTGATTGGCAATCAGTGATCTAGATCTGCGATTAGAAGTAATTTGGTGACCATTTCAATAGTTTTTAGGCTCTGAGGTATTACTATTGTACCGATTTATATGGGAAATTTCAGTGTAAGCTTACTAACGCCCCTGTAACTCCGGAAGCAAGAGTCAGAAAAGAATGAAATTCAGCAGCAGTCAATGGTGTTACTGTATCTTTCATTTGAAATCAAGTTTGTAAAAATCGGTAGAGAATTTGTTGGGGAATGGGTGTGATATTAGCTTAGGAACTTGGCGGGTTCCCCGGGGGCGTCATGAACCGTCATAGGTGGTCAATGTGGTCAAAGCTGCTTTGAATGATCATTAGTGATCCAGACCCGCAAACTAGAGTAATGTTACATCAATTTTAATATATTTTACATCATTTTAACATCATGGTGGTACCAGTTTATATGGGAATTTGCTGTGTGACCGCACTCTTCAACCCGTAACTCCGGAACCGGATTTTTTTTTTCGAGATAACATAAAATCTCGACGTGTCATGCATTTAAAAGATGTTTGGCATCAAAAATACGAATTCGATTTCTGAAATATCATGGGGTCCCCCCTTTGAAAAAAAAATTTGAGTTCCGGCTTATATGGGAATTTCATATGTGACCGGACGATTTAGTCTATATTTCCGGACCCATATATCCGTACGAAATTTTATAGACATCTGTGCGGATATTATAGCTATCATTTGTGACTAAGTTTGTGAAAATCGGCCCAACCATTTCCGGGAAACTGATGTGAGTTCGAAAATTTTGAAAGATGGCCGCTTTTCCCGGGCACTTCCGGAACCGTCTATGGTGGTCAATGTAGTCAACGAAAGTTTGGTTGGCCGTCGGTGACCTAGAACAGCAAATTTAAGTTGTTTGAGAGACATTTTAGCGAAATTTTTACCTTTTTTGCTTTCATCGGAGTATCGGTTTGAATCATAATTTGCTATGTGATCGCACGCCACAACCTGTAACCGGAACCGGAACCGGAAGTCGGATCGGGATGAAATTAAATAACCATTTACGGGGACGCAATACCTTTCATTTGAGTCAAGTTTAGTCGAATCGGTTTAGCCATCTCCAAGAAACCGATGTGACTGTTGTTCTGAATTTAGATACTTCCGCCAGGGCTTCCGGAACGAATGATGGTGGCCAATGTGGCCAAATAGACTTTGAATGGATGTTAGTGACCTAATACTACAAATCGAAGCAGTTGTGGTCATATTTTGGAAAAAATTTCACCATTATACATTCATTGCAGAATTTATTAAAATCGACATTTTCAGCGTGTTCGTACTCATCACCCTGTAATTCCGGAACCGGAAGTCGGATCCATTAGAAATTCAATAGCAGCCCATAGGAACGTTGCACCTTTCATTTAAGACTAAGTTTGTCAAAATCGGTTCAGCCATCTCTGAGAAAAATGAGTGCCATTCTTGGTCACATACACACACAGACGCACATACATACACACATACATACATACACACATACATACACACACAGACATTTGCCTCCGGGCCTCCGTTAAAAAATCGGTTTTCAGAGCAATTGCAATACCTTTCTATTGAGAAAGGCAAAAACATGAATATTAAATGTTTTTCCCTGCGATACTTTTGTCGAACATGTTTCCAAAGATCGATACTTTTAACCGTTTCGCTATGGACATTTTTCTGTTTCGGTTTGTGGCTAGATTGCGATGTCACAATTAATAAAACTAAGCCTATGTTGAAATACATCCTAGTCTCATTTGCAAACGAACAGCGTCTCCGATTTGCGTGTATTGATGTACTAATGCCCTTGTACATTACTTATGTACTTTGTAGCCAGCCCTGGTCGATCCCTAGCAAGCGTGCAGCTTATGTGCCACTTCCCGTAGGAAGACTGCACGCCAAGATTTGTTTGCCCGGATGAGACTCTTCTTAGGGCGAGTCCCTGAAGAAGATTCACCTAAAGAAATTATTCAGGATCGAACCAGACAGGCTTATCAAAAGTCAGCCTCCAAAAGTCGGGTAGACGACCCTATTATCAGTCAGTAGCAATCATCAAGAACCTATTTACCCTCAGAGAATACGCGGTAAGAAATTCCCCATACCTAACTTATCATCACTGGAACTGCAGCCACACACTACCAGGTGGCACAAACATGCAGAAAACGAAGCTTTCACCACTAATCAAATTCCGCCAAGCGGAAGACAGCGAAACAAAACGAGAGCTACACCGAACGAAGTGACGTAAACATACTAGAACGAGACTAAACTTACGGGAGTACTACATGAATACAACATCTGACTACGTTTACACTAAATAGCATTTATTTCACGGTACGGAACGAAAAGATTTATTTCTATTTCATGTTGTATTTGAAAGTTTTCAAATTCTAGGCCTAGCTTCTGTCTGTGTGCGTGTTCTCTCCCTACTGTGCTCATTGACCATACTGTGTGCTTTTTCCATCAAAACTCTCCCAAACTTTTAGTGACGTCACCTCACTGATCCAGTGCTCTATTGGCTAGCACTCTGCACCCGGGTGGCTAATTAATTAAAGGGTTGTGTGTGGCGTTCATAAAAACGGAACTCGATATAATGGCCGACACACAACCTCACTTCATGGACGCGTCCCTAATTCTAGCCGTCCGTGGACGACTTCTCGAGCGTTTTGCGCTCTTCCGGATTAAATCACTGTGGCGTCCTCCCCGGACGCCACCCTTCACAGTTAATTAGCAAGAACGATACGACTCACCCAATCTGCTGCTGTTGGTTTCTGCTGCTGTCGATCGTTCTGCTGCGATGACGGGCGATGATGGGCGATCACATCGATCGCCGCGCCGGTTTCTGACCAGCGGTTATTTGTTGCTGCTGATGCTTTAATCGGCCGGAAAAGTTGCGATGGTTTTCCGGTGGCTGAAGGAAACGGTTTGTCGATGGACCGTTCTTCCTTCCGGCGGCGTATCGGTGTCGGGTTCAACTTCGTCCTGCGTTTGGACCTGCGCGCGTGTGATTTTGTCCTCTCTCCTTCCTCTCGTTCGTAGAATCTGTGCGAAATGAAAAGTGCCGTGTGGCTATTGCACAACGGGGTCATTAGCACATGTGGGGGTCAATGGCACGAAACTTTGAGCACATTTACCTTTCTGCTATTTCTTCTGCACACACTTTCCTACGCACGCAATATCTACTCAATTGCAACTTGACCTGAGCTATTTGGACGGGAGAGCAAAGAATTAGACAAATTCACAGTACTATCACGTCACATTAATTACTTTGGACAAACTAAAACCGGACAAATCACGCGAGCTTCCAAAACGTTTGGCGGACTGGGACGAAATGGACGAGCAGCGTTAATCCTCAGATTAGGGAAGGTAATTTCGTACGTACTTACAGGAAGCGCGTATTTTCCCGCAAATTTCTTCGGACAAGTTCGGAAATCAACGACCCTACTAGCTGTTTTATTCTGTCAGCTAACCTTTGGCTCTATCTGTCCCTTTCCCTCAAGCATTCCAAGCGAAGGATCGTCATGGTTTTCGTCTTCAGGAGAATCTCAACAGGCAATTTAATTTCTTCCCCTCGCGGAGAGGAGTATTTGCTAGGGTGTTGCGCAAGAGTCGATCAACGGTAGGTTGTCTAACTCTTGGCGCAAACAAATCAGACTGGTTCTACAAAATTTGAAAAATATTGCTGAATATGACATGACCGCTACATAACACCAGGCTTGTTTTACGAAAATTTGGTATTAGGATTAATACCAAATTTTCGTAAGGGACAATTTTACGAAATGACTAAGACTAACAATAGAAAAAAGAAAAAAAAAAACTACAACTAATATTTACAAAATGTTATGTACAACTAATCCTAGGTTCGCCTTGAATACAGAAATACTTATGGATTTGACATTTCCCCTGTTGCGCTCCGGTAGTTCAGATATATAACACTCAAAGACTGCAACAAATCCCCAAAATACTGGCATTGATACCAAAATATTGAAATTTTAGATCAAGCCGAAACCCCAACACTACAACATACATTGAGTTTCTTACGACTCTCAATGCAACATAATTCCCAATGTAACTTCATGAATACTACAAGAAACAGGCTTATTGAGTTCCAGAACTACTCCAATCCTTACGTTGGAAATGTATCCCTTCACTCAATTTACCGCACAGTTTTTTCTTTTGAAAGCATCTCAGAGCTCTTCCCTGAATAAACACTTTCTACTAGACAAAACGCAGAACTGAACTTCATAATTTCCTTTGCAGTGACTCGAACGCCGAAATAATTCAGCTAGTGAGAAATCTGCACATAATTCTCCTGAAAATATCCCCCGAAATTCCCCCGAAAATATCCCCCGAAAATCCCCCGAAAATATCCCCCGAAATCCCCCGAAAATATCACCCAAAAATATCCCCCGAAAATATCTCCTAAAACAATCATTTTGGTTATGTATTAAAGCCGGATGTATTCCGACAATACGAACACATACCCTAAATGACCACATATCCCATAAATCCATCTTACGTTACATTTCCTACGTCGAAAAAAACTTTCGACAAAACCGAAATGCAACGAAAATGAAAAAGTTCCCAACCCTATTAAAGCTCTCATAAACTCACGCATACACTGAACTACCAACCCGCATCGAAGAGAAACGTCAAACTAAAAAATTATTGCAAGTGATGTGTTGTGCTGTGTGTTAATTGTACATTTTCCAGGTAATTTACCAAATATTATACCGAAATGGCCCAAAAAACGTGCAGATAAAACGTTTCCGAAAGACGGCTAACGTAATGGAAGGTGAGTCAACTAATTTTTGTTGTTTTTCTTGTATTTTTAGGCTGAAACGGACCAACCAAAACAAACCAAAACAAACCCACTCAGATGAAGGCTGGGATGTTTCCGCGCGGCACTGGACTGTTCTGGACGGACGGATTTGGACTCTTGAAGCGGACGACAAATTGATGCTGGTGAGTTTAAATGATTTTTTTTTAAATGTTTGCCAGACCGGCTAACAAACGTTTGACGAATTTCAGAATCGAAGGATGTCGCATGCAGCTGGACTGGACATGAATGTGGACCACGGCACGGGGCCGGAACTATTTAGCGGGACTGGCGCTGGACGGACTGCTGCCATGCTGACCCGGAATTGCCTCAAACGGCCTATTTGAAGACAGCTATAACGGATGCCGAGAAGGGAAGTTGACTTCCAGTTAAAGGTAAGTGTGTGAACAAATTTTAATGTTTTCTTTTTCATTTTAGGAACAATCGGATGGCAAAACCCAAGATGCGAAATCCACCCCCAAGGAAGACTTCAATAAGAACCTACATTTAACATAAACTCCCACATTAAACATTAACCCACTAAATCCCAAAATTTTTGCTAAATATTGTGATAAATAAATAAACACTTAAATAAATAACAAAGAAATAAATAACAATTAACAAATAACATGAATATAAAGAAATATACAATAATTTTAAGTACTAACATAGATATAAGGAAACATTGTGAACTACAAACTAACATTACTTATATCCGAAAAATAGTATTTACAAAATTTTTATACATTGGGTGATCGTGCAAAGGCACAATCCCCTTTCTTCTTCCACCCACAAGTCTTGTATAGGTTGTTAACAAGGTATGTGTATCCCGATGCAATACAACCTGTGTTTTTTTCAAACATGGTTAAATTTCCAGGAACACTGCCGATTTCTTTAAAATTGCAACGCTATTCAGCTAAAGCAATTTGTTACTGACAGCTCGATTAACTCGGGTTTGCTCAACATTGTCTGCCGACTTCTGAGACTTATTTCACGATCAACGTTTGAGATTCCCCAGTCTTAAACTCACGCTTTATTGCTTCTCGTTTAATGATTGCGATACTCCTCATCAACGCACTGGTGGCTCTGAGTTCTTGGTTTTATAGCTCATCGTCCTGATGAAATCAAGGACTCGCTCTGTCTTCTGGTCGAGGGGAACTTGTTCGTTCAGTAACAAATGTTTTATACTCAAGAGTGCTGCAACTCAAGGAGATCTAAAATGACCATAATCCAACACGTTCGCAAAGTTCTTCTTGAGCTAGAATGAAGATCTTAGCAACAAGGATGCCCCCAGTAAATGAAAGTTGTTGTGGGGGTGCACTGTCTGAAGGACAGTGCTAACTTTACGAACTGCGGTACAGTATTTTCTGCAACCAGAGCAAAAGCATCATGGTGCGTTGTCTCAATCAGTAAATACTGAGAGGTACATAGCTTGACTTTTATTCGATCAACCAGTGATCGATGTTAAAGCTGAACTTGAAAGGGTGAGTTTCTTGAGAAACTTGCAGTTGAAAATTCCCAGTCTCTTCCCCTTCAAGTCCTCAAGGTCATAACAGTGGGTTCCTACTACCCTTTTCACTACGGCTGGCACATACTTGGGGGCCAGCTTTGCAGAAAATCCCTTGCCTTTGTCCGATTGTTCCATGTTTTTCTTCAGAACCTTCTCACCCACAGAGTAAGTTGGACAATTGGCATTGGAGCGAAGATTATAGTAGGACGAGTGTTTGCTATACGCCGCTTTCAAGTTCTCCCGAACCTCTTCGAGCATTTTCTCCCTTTCCTCGTTCTTCAGCTGACCATCGTTGGTCGTTTGCGAATCCCTCAGATAGCGATATTCCCTACCGTCGGAAACCATATTCCGGCCGAACATAACGAAGTACGGAGTGTAGCGAGTTGCATCGTGAACTGAGTTGCGCACGGCATTGGCTATCTGTTGTAAGTTATTGGCCCATTCTTTGTGGTCTTTCCGGATTGAGGCTCGTATTGCTGTCGTGATTACACGGTTGACTCGTTCCGTATCGTTTACCTGAGGATGGTAGTTCGGAGTTCTCCAGTGCGTCACGTTATACTTCGCTAGCAGACTTTGGAACATCGCTGAAGTAAACTGTGTCCCATTGTCCGACAGGATCACTTCCGGAACACCGAACAGCAGGAAGATGATGTTTTCCACAAATTGTACCAACGTTTCCGCGGTCGCTTGCCTAAAAGGCTGCACCAGCACAAACTTGCTGAAGAGATCAGTTACGACGAGGAGACAAGTACTTCGGCCTCTGCCAGAAGCTGGAAGTGGACCGACATAGTCCATAGCCAAGAACTGCCAGGGATACTGAGCCAACTTCTTCTGCTCTGCCATCGGCGCGGTCGTATTCTGGTTTGTCGCTTTACTAGTTTGGCATGCAAGGCACGCCTGACATTGCCTTTTCACTTCGCTGCTCATTCGTGGCCAGAAATAGCGCTCCTTCACCGCTGCTAGTGTCTTCTCCGGACCGAGATGAGCTCGATCGTGAATTTCCTGGACGATTTCCTTCCGCTCTACCTTCGACGGGTATCTCTTCCACTGGAATCGTGCATCTTCCACTTTTTTGTCCCCTTTGACGTACTTCAAGATCAGTCCATCTATCACCCTGAAATCCGGGAAACTCGCTGGGTCTTTCTGGATTTTCGCCGCTAATTCCTGATGCTCGACATCGGCGGTCAGAGTAAATATCGTCTCCACTGACCTCGACAAGCAATCAGCCAGTATATTATTCTTTCCCTTCCGGTATTCCAGTTCGATATCGTAGGACTGAATCTTCAAAGCCCACCTTAGCAACTTCGAATTGCCCGATTCCACCCCGATCGTGAACAACCACAGCAAACTACGTGCGTCGGTGACCACCTTGAAGCGAGAACCCTCAACGTAGTGGCGGAAATGCTCAATTGCTAGCAACACACCCAAGCATTCTTTCTCTACGCTGGCGTACTTCCGTTGCGTGCTACTCAGCTTCTTGCTGAAGTATGCGATCACTCTCGGCTGATCATCAACGTGCTGTATCAGTGCTGCACCAACCGCGTTATCCGACGCATCAGATTCGATCGTGAACGGTTTTTCGAAGTCTGGATTCCCCAGAATCGGTGCCGACACCAAAGCTGCTTTTAGCTCTCCAAACGCTATCTCTGCTGCTTCCGTCCACACAAACTTAGCTTTCGATTTTTTTAGCAGGTCGGATATCGGAGCTACGATGCGACTGTAGTCACGTATGAAGCGCTGGTAAAACCCTGCCAAACCGAGAAGTCGCCGAATATCCTTCACGTTCTTCGGACGAGCATAGTCGAGGATTGGCGAAATCCGTGCATTGTCAATGGATACTCCTCTCTCCGTTAGCAGGTACCCGAGATATGTCACCTGCTTCCTGCAAAATCGACTCTTATCAAGCGATATCGTCAGATTTGCCTTTGCCAAACGTTCTGCTACTATTTTCAGTAGTCTCACGTGCTCACTGAACGAATTCGTCGCTATCACGATATCGTCCAGGTAGACGAAAACGTTTGGTTCGAGATCGAATCCGATTACCCGGTCCATAAGCCGGCACATCGTGAACGGTGCGTTTGTTAAACCAAACGGACAAACTTTGAACCGAAACAAGCCTTGCGGTGTGCGGAATGCCGTATAGTCCCTTGATTCTTCCTTTAGAGGAATCTGGAAATAGGCATCCTTCAAATCCACTACCGAATAATACTTCGCCTTCCCTAAACGATGAAAGATCTCTCCCATATTCCTCATCGGGTACGAGTCTTTCTTAGTCCAGGCGTTTATCTTGCGAGAGTCCAGACAGACTCGTAGTTTACCATTCGCTTTCCGAACTGGTACTAAAGCGCTGGCCCACTCGCTCGAACACTCTTCGATAGCATCCATCTGCTTGTATCGTTCAATCTCAGCTTCCATTTCCGCTTGTACTGCTGGTGAACACCGATACCATGGTTGTCTTCTCGGTTTCGCTTCTTCGGTCAACCGAATCTCGTGTTGCAACAACGAGGTCCTACCCAACTTATTTGCTGTTGTGCATGGAAATTGCTTGATTGCTTCAATCAGCTCCTTGCGTTCAACGGGTGTCAGATCGTGTTCCGTTTCTACCGTCTCCGGAGTCGTTTTTGATGGTTCCGGTAGCTCTAGAGCCGGAATATCCAACGTCGCATCAGGGTCAACATTCTTCAACGCGGGTAGCGTCTCGATCGGCAGCAAGGTGAATTGGATCGTATCCACCTTTCCATATCCCGTTGAAGTGGTCTCAACAGTGGCCACTCGTTCGAATCCGTGGTCTCCCTCAATCATCGGCTCGATTCCGAACGATTTCCAGAAGTTGTATCCCAGGATCAGGTCTCTACAAATTTGCGGCACCACTAGCGTCGGAATCACTCTGGTCATTCCCTTGAATATCATCGGTAGCTGTACGAATCCGAGACATTCATGTACAGTTTTATCGGCCGTGACAATCTTCAGTGGGCTACGCTGCATCGTCAAACCATACCTCTTGGCAATATCGGTCATACTCGTTACACTGACACTTGCGCCAGAGTCGAGTAAAGCGTCGTATTCGGTGTCAAAAATCTTCACGGTTATGTGAGGGCTGCTCTCGGTGTGGACCCTTACTTCACACACCTTCAGAAACGGGTCCTCAAACGGACTAGGACTGGGAACATCGTTCGTCGGCGGAATGCTGTTGTTCCCTACTCCGCATTCCTGACCTAGTTTCCCGATGGATTATCAATCCTGTCCCGGTCAATCCGTGGGTGGTTCTCACAGGTCACCGTCGTCTTACCGGGTGTTCCGCAGATGTAGCAGAACAACTGCTTTTCGTGTCTACAGTTTCGCCAAATATGTCCCGTTTGGCGGCAATTCCAGCAAAGGGGACCATTTGTCTGTTCGACTGCCGGCGTGGTACTGGGTTGTTGAGCACGCGTTACTGATTTGGACTGCTCCTTTGCCCGCCGATCACCATCGAACCTCTTTCCTAACGCGTTCACCTCTTCTGCTTCGGAATAGGATCCCGTCGACTCTTCAGCCTCGATGTTGTGTAGACCCGTCGTGTTACGTGTCGGTCCTTCTCGACACTGTCTGAGTGCCGGATCGTTCGCATCGATACGGTACGCATAGTATTCGAGCTTGCGCAAATCTCGTACAGTTCTGCACGCCAGTTTGGAACGGTAGTGTGGACGCATGTTGTCCCAAATGACTTCAAACACCCTTTCCTGATCAAGTGGTGATGATAGAAGCTTGTTCAACCTCTCTATCTCCGTCTTAAACGTCAAGAACGGCTCGTTCCTAAGTTGTTTCCGCTCGTAAATTTTCTGACGATTTCCCTGGTCCTTGTTCGGGTTGCCGTACATGTAGCGGATTTTCTCCTCGAAGTCCTGCCAATCTAGGAACTCGTCAGCGTAGCACAAGTACCAATCGTAGGCATCTCCTCGCAATATGGTATGCACCCGCTGCAACAGGATGTCATCTGCGATCCGGTCCATTCGCGCTAGCCTACGAATCTTATGGAGAAAATCTTCTAACGATCGATGGCGGGGGTTGCCACTAAAAGTTAGATGCCATTTCTCCATACGCCGGTCTGCGTCCTGAATCTCACGATCCGCGATTCGTCGATGCACACGACGTCTTGGACGAAACTGCTCAGCGTCATACTCATCTTCGTCCTCGCTACTCTGCAGGATTACTGCACTCTGCCTTCGATGCAGGCCACCGGTGGGATTACCTCGACTAGCCCACTGAGAAAAACTCCGTCTGTCGCTCCACCGTCTATCAGCTGGATCCTCCCGTTCAGCTATTCTCGTCTCCATATTATACATTCTGCTCAACCGTCGCGCTTGCTCCTGACCGTCTCGTGTATCGTAGTAGGAACGGTCGCTTGCTGTCTCCATCCGTCGTTCGACTGATTCCCTTCGAATCGCTCGTCCCCTATCGGACTCATCCTGTCTCGTCTGTGGAATGCCGCTATATCGTCGTTGTGGTACCTCTTCTCTCAGCCTGCGTTCGGTTTCTGGACGGTTGACTCGGTTGTACGGTGTCGGTTGCGCTTCTCTGTCGAACTCCACCCTACTCATCAGCTCAGGAACTTGAAGCCCTCGATTGGAAGGGTTGACGAACCTCGTCGGATCCGGTATCTGGGTTGCCAGTCTAAATTCTGCCAATTCTCGCCTCAACTCAGCCACTTGCATTCTCAGCATTCTGTTCTCGTCGTTAAGTTGGTTTTCCCTCCGTAGTTGTTCCTCATTTGCCGTTTTGGGAATAGCTCCAAGGGATCGCTTCGAATGCTCATCAGACGACCTGTCTTCGCGTTCTTGTCCGTCGTCTCTGTGCTCCTCGTCTTTCCTATCATCATTCCCTGACTCCAATGACTTTTGCTGATTGTCGACAACTTCTCCTGAGTGAGAATCTTCGGAACCCTTCTTCCCACTAAATCTGTTCAACACACTTCGAATTTCCCTTATCAGTTCTTTACGCATGGCTTCGGATCCAGGATCCTCAGCTATGCTTCGGGCGACCCTAAGCGCGTAATGTTTTAATCGGGAAATGCACCTTTCATCTGGACCTTTCTCCAACTTCCCTCTCAAAACATCGATTATACTTGACACGCGATCGAACTCTTGTTCGATAGTAAACCGCGACGGATAATCCCGATTTTCCCTCACATCTTCGTAAAAAAGGTTTCGTAACAGTCGGTATTTGGCTTCCGAATCATTTTTTGTTTCCTCAACCTTACCACGGATTATGAGCTCGTAATCCACTTCCTCATTGGTTAAGTGGTCGGCTCTCGGAAACTTAGAAGCCATTTCGGTTTATTTTTGAATATGTAAAATTTAATAAATAGTATAGAAAATGTACAAAAAATGGTAAATATAAACCCTTATCTCTAATAAATGTTCCCACACAACGATAACATCACAAGAATATTCCTTATAAACCCCAAAAATATTTCTGTATCCTCAAAAAAATTCCTCCAAAATAATATGCCTGATGATATTGCTCCAAAAAATAAACGGACTCCAAAATACGCTACATTACCTTAAATACTACATAAATTACAACATGAACCTAGAATAACTATGTACATAAGAAAAGAAATAAATAACCGAAACAATCATAATTTCAACAATATTCTCCAAATATACTTCAAGAATTCCGAAAAAATCCTGCAGTTGGGCGCCAATTTGTAGCCAGCCCTGGTCGATCCCTAGCAAGCGTGCAGCTTATGCGCCACTTCCCGTAGGAAGACTGCACGCCAAGATTTGTTTGCCCGGATGAGACTCTTCTTAGGGCGAGTCCCTGAAGAAGATTCACCTAAAGAAATTATTCAGGATCGAACCAGACAGGCTTATCAAAAGTCAGCCTCCAAAAGTCGGGTAGACGACCCTATTATCAGTCAGTAGCAATCATCAAGAACCTATTTACCCTCAGAGAATACGCGGTAAGAAATTCCCCATACCTAACTTATCATCACTGGAACTGCAGCCACACACTACCAGGTGGCACAAACATGCAGAAAGCGAAGCTTTCACCACTAATCAAATTCCGTCAAGCGGAAGACAGCGAAACAAAACGAGAGCTACACCGAACGAAGTGACGTAAACATACTAGAACGAGACTAAACTTACGGGAGTACTACATGAATACAACATCTGACTACGTTTACACTAAATAGCATTTATTTCACGGTACGGAACGAAAAGATTTATTTCTATTTCATGTTGTATTTGAAAGTTTTCAAATTCTAGGCCTAGCTTCTGTCTGTGTGCGTGTTCTCTCCCTACTGTGCTCATTGACCATACTGTGTGCTTTTTCCATCAAAACTCTCCCAAACTTTTAGTGACGTCACCTCACTGATCCAGTGCTCTATTGGCTAGCACTCTGCACCCGGGTGGCTAATTAATTAAAGGGTTGTGTGTGGCGTTCATAAAAACGGAACTCGATATAATGGCCGACACACAACCTCACTTCATGGACGCGTCCCTAATTCTAGCCGTCCGTGGACGACTTCTCGAGCGTTTTGCGCTCTTCCGGATTAAATCACTGTGGCGTCCTCCCCGGACGCCACCCTTCACAGTTAATTAGCAAGAACGATACGACTCACCCAATCTGCTGCTGTTGGTTTCTGCTGCTGTCGATCGTTCTGCTGCGATGACGGGCGATGATGGGCGATCACATCGATCGCCGCGCCGGTTTCTGACCAGCGGTTATTTGTTGCTGCTGATGCTTTAATCGGCCGGAAAAGTTGCGATGGTTTTCCGGTGGCTGAAGGAAACGGTTTGTCGATGGACCGTTCTTCCTTCCGGCGGCGTATCGGTGTCGGGTTCAACTTCGTCCTGCGTTTGGACCTGCGCGCGTGTGATTTTGTCCT
This sequence comes from Topomyia yanbarensis, assembly GCF_030247195.1. Lineage (NCBI taxonomy): Eukaryota > Metazoa > Arthropoda > Insecta > Diptera > Culicidae > Topomyia > Topomyia yanbarensis. The sequence goes on along the minus strand of NC_080671.1, from coordinate 213,897,413 downwards.
CTCTCCTTCCTCTCGTTCGTAGAATCTGTGCGAAATGAAAAGTGCCGTGTGGCTATTGCACAACGGGGTCATTAGCACATGTGGGGGTCAATGGCACGAAACTTTGAGCACATTTACCTTTCTGCTATTTCTTCTGCACACACTTTCCTACGCACGCAATATCTACTCAATTGCAACTTGACCTGAGCTATTTGGACGGGAGAGCAAAGAATTAGACAAATTCACAGTACTATCACGTCACATTAATTACTTTGGACAAACTAAAACCGGACAAATCACGCGAGCTTCCAAAACGTTTGGCGGACTGGGACGAAATGGACGAGCAGCGTTAATCCTCAGATTAGGGAAGGTAATTTCGTACGTACTTACAGGAAGCGCGTATTTTCCCGCAAATTTCTTCGGACAAGTTCGGAAATCAACGACCCTACTAGCTGTTTTATTCTGTCAGCTAACCTTTGGCTCTATCTGTCCCTTTCCCTCAAGCATTCCAAGCGAAGGATCGTCATGGTTTTCGTCTTCAGGAGAATCTCAACAGGCAATTTAATTTCTTCCCCTCGCGGAGAGGAGTATTTGCTAGGGTGTTGCGCAAGAGTCGATCAACGGTAGGTTGTCTAACTCTTGGCGCAAACAAATCAGACTGGTTCTACAAAATTTGAAAAATATTGCTGAATATGACATGACCGCTACAACTTGATAGAAGCTCTTTTGGATTTGGAAGGTCATCACTGTTTAACATTTTGAATGTGGCCTTCTTGGTGGTTTGACATAATCTGTTTTATTCATTTTTAAAATCTTAAGAGCTAACCTAGCTAACCTGACTTTACTATTCTATGTACATCAAGATGCGAGGAGTCAGTTTCAATTCCAAAGTACATAATATGTACGGGTAGCGTAAAAAGGGAAAACAAATTGATGAATAAGTTTGAGTGCATCGGTTATGATCGGTGCTTGTTTGTTACGCAAGGCTGTTTATTTGTCGCCTTAGCATAATAATGACCTAGTGAGAATGTTGCTATAACAAGTGGTGCGACCCAAAGGCGTTGTTTACTTATGTAAACGCTCGCACAGAATGAAGCCAAATCTACCAATCGAACATGTCACCGGCTACCTATCGTGCAAAGTAAACAAACATACTTCTTTAGCTATGCCCTCATGCGTGCTCGCAAGGGGAGTATTGTTATTGGCAGGAAAAATGTTGCAATAATAGGAGTGAAAAACTATTTGTTTATATATTTACCTTTTCTTATTTCTAATATTGCTTACAAAAATCAGCAAGTTAACAAGACCGTGATGAATGATTATAATGTATAACTGGTAGCAATTGATTTACCGAACCTCTACAGTGCCATTGAACGACTATCAGGCTTATTTTCCCTTTTTTGTATAGTTGATAAATTCACAAACGGAACGTTACAAAACGCTCTATTATCTAATTGCGAATATTATGACATTCTTCTTCAAAGATATTTATGGTAAGTGACAAATACAAATATGTTAATACGGAATGCTCTTACAATTTTTCGAGGACACATTTTATAACCCAGGTACACCAACAAAGGTATACTGTCAGAGTGACAGTGTACTTTGATGAAATAGGACTCAAACTGGCTGCACTGATCGAATTGTTTTTGACATCTGTAAATGTTGATTTTTCCTGCTCAAGATTTTTTCACTTGTTAACGATCGAAATTTAATGTGGACGTTTGGGAATTGAGATGGCAGTTAACGAACTGAGGAAGTGCAAGAAAGATGACGAAGTGATCAGCGTCAGTATCAGATTCCTATCTGTGACACCTCCTTCAAATGAATCAACTAAGGTTTCGACCAAGTCATTGAGCAAATCATCTGGCATGAACAGCAGCAAATCGGACAACAAAAAGGAAAAGGATTCCAAGAACCTGTTCTGTCTAGTTTCCCAGCTCCGTAGTACCGTAGCTGTGCGCCTCAAGTGTCGTGAAATGTTGACCTATGCACTGCGAGAGGACGGAGAACCTTCTAAAGGCTGCCAAACTCAAGAAGAGCTGGATGACGAACTGTAAGAAGCCTTATTTGAAGAGTTTAGAAACACCGATAAGAACATAAACCAGATCTGCTCACGTGTTTGAATTTGAAGGATCCCAAAAATCTTACTTTGAGGAGTAACTTCATTAGCGGAGCTCACTGCTCAAAGTTTTACAAAAATGACTCCAGAGGAAATGACTAGTGATGAAATGAAAAATTCGCGCAATCGTTTCGTGAAGGAAGCCATCAATGACGCTCAGCTGGCCACTAACCACGCTATCAAAACCGATTTCAAATGCGGCAAGTGTAAGAAACGTAACTGTAAGTACAACCAGCTGCAGAGGGAAGCTCTGACGAACCGATGACAACGTTCATGTTGGGAAACAAATGCGGAAATCACATCTGTCATAATCTGTACCAATGTTTTCTCGTTTGAATGTTTGAAGAAATTTAAGCCCGGACAGCCCATCCCCAGCAGGGAAAAGCAACCCCCGTATAATACTTACGATTAACTTAAGTATAAGTGATTGCTTACAAACTCGTTTTTGAAGCTTTCGTGAGCATCAGAACGAACAGTTTTCAACGAACTAATTTCCAAATTCTCCTTCTCATCCAACGTCATTCGGAAGACTAGCGAAAATTATTATTCTGATTAGACGCATTCGAGTTGAACGACAGTAGGGGGTACTCTGTACTAACAGCGTAAAATATTATAGGGAACAATTTCGAGGTTCAAGGAATCTCACCTCGGATGGAAAAAGTAACAATCTACCCGAGCAGTGCATCCCGTAACAACACATTTTTCCATTAGCTACATTTGCACCATTCCGCGAATCCCCATCGCTGGACACTTGGGTATAGGATCGCGGCATTTGTTTCTTTAGATACTCAAGTTCTTTGTTCGCCTCCAGACCGCAGTTAAGCGATAGAATTTTCGGCAGATCAGCCACACGACTCTTTTGATTAGAACTTGTTGCACTTCTCACCCCAGGCTGGTGTAGTTTTCTTAACGGACATATATGCTTCCGGAACGATAGTAGAAAATTTATGGCTGCACAGAAACATAAACAAATGTTAATTAAAAAATAAACTTAAGAACGGCATGCTCTGATCGGATTTATCAAAATGTGTTGCCATTTCTCATTAGTTTTCGGTGTTTGTTAGCTGTCAAGCAAAATCCATGCATAGGGTTCATTAAATCTAGTTTTCGGAGAGCCAAAAAACGATTACCCTTTTGTATGGGACCTTGACGTATTTAATTTGTATTTGGTAAGTGATTTCATGAGTGTTGTCAGGTTTGATGAAACGTTGTCATTACAAGTGACGAGACTCGTGACGTCTCGAAAACAAATAAACAACTTCTGTTACATACAAAAGTGCTTCCCTAGGGGCAGATCAGCGAAATTAAATGCATTTCTTTCCATCAAAATAGAAATTCATAATGTATTTTGCGTTGCGTGTAATGTATTTTGCTTTGCGTGTAAGACGTCAAAACCCTACAAAAAACTTTCCCTACTTTCAGCAAAACGTCGAACAAAGTGGATCAGCGTAGGACGTTTGTTAAACAAACTTTTCTGTGAGGGAGTGCAAAGTTGTTGCAAAAATGGAAATTAATGCATTTCTTTAATGTGATGCAATTTTGTTTTACATACTTAGAGTGATCCTAGAGCACCTAGGGGCATCCCCACTAAAATATTTAAATATACAGTCATGATTCGCTGGTTGGACACTTTTTAACTAGACCGCTTTTTAGTTGGACCTCCGCTAGTTAGACCATTGTCCAACTAAAAAGCATCTGAACGCCAAAATCTCATGTCAAATTTACTTTGACAATCTATCAGACAATCTTTTATACTACTAATGTCTTCCTTGGAGAGTTTTTGACATTTGTCAGTCGGTCCAACTATCGAATCAAATTCGTTAGTTGGACAGAAGCTGTGGCCCAACCAGCGAATCATGACCGTAGTATACTTTGTAAATTATTTTAAAATGGGGTCGTACTAATACATGGTGTAAAGCATGCCTTACAAACAGTATAATTTTTCGGGACACTTTGAAGGGGCCTATATTATTGGCTCGAATCAAAACTCGTCGAAATGTCAATTGACGATAGGTTCATCCGAAGTGTTCATTTGTGTTTACATTTTGCTAGAGTTGCCAATTTTATTTTGTTTCCGCCACCCAATGTGGCTACCTCACATCGCTTTTGTACGTGCTGTCCGACTTCGCTACCGTTTAGTCGGACTTAAACTAGGGATAGCTCCTATGTTTGAGTAAGCCGGGCAAACGAGTGGATCACAGGTTCGCTTGCTTCCGAAGGCGGGTCAATGACCACATCGCCCGGCGGATCCTGGGCGGCTTTGCGCCGCTTCGGTTCCTAGGCCTCGGTTATGCGTCAAAATGGTACCCCTTAAACAGAGATTTCTGAGGGGTATCGGATGGTTATCGGAACCCAGTAAAGTTCAACCGTAAAGGAGCCGGAATTCTAGCTGGTTCTAATTCGTTTTCCGGCACCAGTAACACAACCGACTCTAACTAGTCGCTCCAGCACCCCGTTGAATTCTAACGATTTCACCACCTGGGCGCCAGTTTGACGATATGAAAGGAACTTTGTTTACTTTCGACAAGTTTTGATTCGAGCCAGCAACATCCAGCACTCTTAAGAATGTATCCTGCAATATGGTACACTAGATTACGTTCTGAGTTATCGAACACGCTATCGTCAAAAATGTTCAGAATACTCCAACTCCACAAGATCCACCTGAAAAAGAAAGACATTTTAGACCAAGACTATATCTGGTACCACCTGGTTTACTTTTTCTTCCATCTGTTCATTATACTCTTTTTGATCTGATCTGATTTGATTTATTTGAATTACGGATGCTTTCGGTTAAGCTCATTAACCATTTTATATCGTCCAACTTATAAGATGATGAAGGAATTTTAGATATGAACTATGATAAAGAAAGCAACTTCAAGATATCTTTAAATTGAAGAGCAGTTGGACGTTATTCTTGAAATAAACTGAAAAAAATAACCTTAGTCCTGTGTTGACTCAAATTCTTGGAATAAATTTAAACACGTTATTCATTGATTAAATAGCATTCAATAAATAAATCAGATGAAGTAATGCTTGAGATGGTTTTCGCTGGCATGTTCCGTTTGCCACGATAAAGTTGCTTAATTTGTCATTTAGTATGAATTTATTTTGTGATTTGATCAAAGGCATTCAAAGTTACTGCAAAGACTCCGGTTGCCAGAAAAAAATAAATAGTCTGTATTCTACGCAGTGTTGCGCATTCCTCTGTACGGGACTCTATATTGTATACAGACTCTAGTGTGACCCAGAATGGTTTAACTGGAATGCGCCCATCTGGTTATGCAAGTTGGATTTGAAAACGATCGTTCGAGTAATTTACGATCTGTGGGAAAATATGAGTGTGGCCTCGTTTCAAGTGGCCTGACTAAAGGATATGTTAGATTTGGGTTTTGTGACCTGTGACCTGAGAAGGATTCACATTGGTGCTTGTAGGGATTGGTTTTTATGACTGGGAATATTTTGTGAAGTTATAAAGTAAGTCCGTTACATCATCCCCCTTTTTCGGTAACAAACAGTGAAGCATTTGGTAGCACAATCACCTTTATTCTTGAGCACTTTTTAACGTACCGGGTCAGTATGTAAAGAGTTACTGCAAAAACACTTAATTGACCATCACAAGGGAAGAACATACATGAATCTCGACATGAATAAAACCGCTTTATCACTTACCCTTAAATAATCTTTTTGATCGCAGTGTTGAAGACTAGCATAGCTAGTTAATGGAGACCCAAACCATTGTGCAACAACATTGATGGTTTTATCAATCAAAATGTAAAATATGATTCATTTACTCTATAAACAACGAAGGGCTCAACAGCATCGTACTTCAAACAAGAGGCTGTTGTTATCGGGCGCGTCAACTTAATCGAATTGAAAACCGTCGGTAATGCAGGGCGTACTGCAGGTAAATATGTGATAAGGGTGTAATGCACTTAATATTTATTTTCGGGGAACTAATGTTAAATTTATAATAATTGCAGCCATAGCTGAAAATAATAGGCAATGAGCTCTTTCAAGCATCGCTATACTCTTGAAAGCGCTAAAAATTTGCCATAACTGCTGTTATTGTTATTTTGTTATTTATTGTTATTTATCAGTATGCAATCGGGCTGTCTCAACAACCTATTTCTGCAACCTATGTGCATTAATTGTACACCTACCGGCTCTCCATTGCACTTGACAGTGTGTGCAGTGCTTTATGGTCACACCTACGACCGCGCACCCGGCTTCCCATGAGCGTTTTGGCGGCTCAGAGGCTGTCCTTCCACGTTGCTCAGGGATACATTGGTCCTATACACATCCATGCATACAGGCATACATACGGGCTTACATTCGTACATACATACAAACTATTTGGCGCAAGTTTAGAGCATGTAACGTCGTGTCATCTAGTCTGTCATCCTATGAAAAATCATCTTACCATCGCCTTGGGATCAACGTCATATTGGCAAATTTCGCATTGAATCCGCTTCTGTCTCTTCCTAATCTCCTTTTTGTCTCCTAGGTCCGAAGCGGATCAATCGACTATTAATTGAAACGGTAAACATACTAGCAGTATTAGTCCTTACTCACGAATACTTTTCCTACAACTGTGCTGTTTCTTCTTTATCTTATAACATAACTCGATTATCCCTGTTCTAGTCAATATACATATTCATTACATTATGGACCAGGCAAACCCTTAATTTTTCTATTATTATTATCCTGAGTAGCTATACCAGTGAAGGCATTTTAGGATTTCGCAAAAAGAATATCTGCCAATAAAGGCGTTTTATCCACTTTATTCCCCATAAAGTTTGCTTGAACCGAATGTCCGCCTGGTACGACTCGAATAGACCACACCGACCCGAAAGCGTTGCTCATCATTTCTGAGAGCCGGTGTGCTTGGTCGAGTTTAATAATCATAAGAACAAGTCTTGAATAATTAACTTTCTCTTAGGTGCCAGTCCTGCACTCCTTTCCTGAACTAGCCTCATACTCACGATCAAAAGAGTCGACAACTAGTAGGATCCGCATGTCCCCCACCCAAGCGAATTGATCAACTTGCAAGTAGGAGCACATATCTACCAACCAGCCAAGAAGACTTCCGAATCAATGAGAATGGACCATGTCAGTCGAAGGCCACAGCCACAGCGCCATCTCGTACATATGTGTCATTGTCATTTCTCAGACCGCACCTGAATGAGAACCTACAAAGCCTAACTGTTCGTATGTGCTAGTCCGTATAGATTTTGATTTGCTGAAACGAAACAAGAAAAGCAAAATAATTGTGATTAGTATCGTAGTTACAATAAATAAGTAAACGATTTCTCATCTGTTGTTTGTTTCCTTGTTCGTAGTCCTCCTTCCTGTTTCTGATCTGTTTGAGCTATTGGCTTTCCGTTTCCTTGGCCGTCACGTTCTCTTGCATCGAGTTGCATATATTGTAGCAAGAGAAACAAATGAAAAGACAAAACAAAAAAAATAAAAATAAATGGACGTCTGCTATCTGTGCCTAAATTGATGTTGCTTCTCAGTTTTGCACGACCCAGGGGGTACTTGGCCTTGATCCCAATGCTCTGTCGCCGATGTTACGTGATATTCGTTATGGAATATTCTTTGTTTGGGGGGCATTCATAAACAATGTTGTTCATTTTTTTATCCCTGATCCGCTGATACATCTAAAATTCAGTTTTAGTTTTTATCTCGTTACGTGACGCTCTTCCCCTATTGTCAATATCCGATATCAGTTATGAATGGTCCCCTGGTGATATATTTAGAGCAGACAATCCAATGAAAAATAGGATTGACAGGATTTTAGTGCGCTCTTGGCGCCTTGGGTCACATCTTCATGTTTGTTATACATACTAAGAATACCAAAGCATGTGATGTGATGACCGGAAGATTAGAGAAGCAACTCCTCCCCTTCCCCCCCCCCCAAAAATTTGCCATAACTGCTGTAACACTAAATTAAATATGGGGGGCTTAACAACAACTTTATTTCCCTCTAAAGCTAGTTGATATAAGGCCTTTTTTAAAAGTCTTAGTAAGGTTGTCCAGACCGTTCTTTTTTATTTCTTATCAAAGTTTATGACAATTTAATACATTAGCTTCAATAAAATGCGAAAACCCATATTGTTTACATATTGCTGTAACACCCTTCTGAAGAATTCTTCTAGATATGTGTGTCAGGGCGGTGTGGAGCGTGTAGATTACTGTTATTTTGTACATATACGATTCTGTATGACACATGTAAATATTATGGGTATTTTTAATGCCAAATTTTTGACAATACTCCACTGAGCCTCAAATTATTGTTATAAGAAGTCTTGAATGGTTTTGTTAAACGAGTTTACACATTACCCTACAATAAATTCTCTCAAAATTCTGACAGAGAATCCCCCATATATTATGAAACAACCCTAGAAAAAATTGGAATCGAGACGGTTCAATAAGTTGACCAAAAGAAACTTAAAAATGTCCATCCTTCAAAAAATTGAACATTCACAATTTACATCCGATTTAAACTAACAAGTGCTTATTTTCATTGGTTATAAGCAGGCCTTCATTTCCCATAAAATATAATTTTGAGGATTGCTTTATCCTGCCCCAAATATTTACCAAACGTTCATTTTTCTTAAAAAAAATGACGAAAGATTAAGAAAAAGTTCAATAGATTCATAAATAACTTCAGAACCAGTAGTTGCACTAAAATAAAATGTTTCAACGATCGAAAGTGCATTCAATTACCTTTAACTCAACATAATAATATTTCAGATCAACGAACTACAACCGAAGATATTTGGATTTTACTGAACGTACTTTTAATTATAAAGGTGAAATTCATTTTTTACTGTAACTCGAAACCTGTCCTACTGTAAATTTTTTTGACTTCATTTTCGGATTCAGCACACGGTTTTACATTGAAAATGACCACCAGCTTAGTTAGTTCAGAAATGCTGTAAACTAGTGTGATTGTTGCTAATCGACTTCCCCGATTTCAAACATATGCTTATCTTTTATCCAAATGGAAGCACTAAAAATTAAATACCGCTTCTGGCCCAAGATGATAATTCAATCAATTTTCAATGTCTATAAATATTTCGCAGACATCTGCTACGAGAATTTTTTGCGACTTTTCTACCTTTTCGCTCCAAAATTATAACTACATTCTCATTAAATTTTTTCTATTCAATATAGGGTGTGGAGACTATTTTCGCCCTATTTCTATTGTCACCCTACCCATTTGAACCCGTTAGTTAGAGCAGCGTCTGCCATCTTTGTTCAACGCATTGGCTCAAATGGTAGTGCGAAAATAAGAGCATTCGATTCGAGTTTTCGTGGCGCTGAAACAGAATTATTTCCCCATTCTCCGGACATTTTTGATAATAATTTGGTTCTTGGGAACGAAGCAAGGATACTGATGCCAATTTATGCGCCTTTCATCGATTGTAGGCTGCGTAATTAAAAGAATAGTGTGGCGCCCTCCCTTATGGGGCCAAAATTAGGTCTTTACCCTATACTGAACTATGGTAAGCTAAATGTAAATAGATGATATAATTTATAAGTATCTGAGAGTCTCCGTTGGGCACTCTCAAAACACACCCGTTATATGAGTTATTTTGAGCCAATAAATTACAAGATTTATTTTTAGAGCGCAAAACTGATTGAAGATGGGTTGGTATACCTCTTCCAAAATGCTGAGAGTGTGGAGCGCGAGAGTGATTGTTTCCCTCTCTTGTTTTGATGGAATTTTGTCTGCTGCGTAGAATGGGGATATAAGTAGGCGTGTTTCGAAATTCAACATTGCTCAACATATGGTCATCGATGACCGAATTGTTGAGTTAAACATGGCCGCCGAGAATTTTTTTTGAGCGGAAGAGAATACTTTCGCTCTGTTGTGATACAAAATATCGGATGCAACATTTCAAGTAGGAGAGCTGCGATATCCATATCCTCTCACCATTGAGCGCTAAAGAGAATTTAAATTATTCCCTAGCAGAGTTGCCACTTGAACAACTTTTCTTTAGCATCGCAGATGTATTTAATCGTTTTTGGATACAGACTATTTTACACATGATCACATTTGGCCCAATTTTTTTAAAAAAATCCGCTGTTTTTTTTTTTGGATTCAGAAATTTGCACAAATATGATAGCAATATCACACAGATATTCGCAGTTTTTGCTATTTCAAATATCGCAAATGACTAATGTTTTGCTTTGGATTGAATCGATTGAATACAGATTTTAAAATGGCAACCCTGCCCCATACCTACAACTGTCAATCTCAACGAGACGGTAGGCGAGAACATTCCTTTTTTATTTATTTGACCAGTGGCTGAAGAAAAATTGGTAGCTGGACGTGAGCGCTAGCAACTGATAGCCAATTTCGTCCGGATCGAGTGCTTACTATTTGTTCCGGAGTGCTTACAGAATCTGGAACAGCAGTAGAACAAAGACACAGCAAACAAGAAAAAAACATCAAAACCGCAGAAGATAAGTGAAATTTTAGAAAATTCGTGATCGAAGTTCTTTTTCTTGATGCAGTTTTCAACTTTTTTCTCTAGTGCGAAAATATTTGAAGCTATCACAAGCTGGTGGAAAAGTGATGCGGCTGCAACAATTAGATCGGCATATCGCTGTGTTGGCCATGGCATCTGCTACCAACGAAGGATTGAAGGATTTTCTGGATTGGTTCCCGTGGAATAAGAGTCCAAGGCAAATGTCGCGGGCCTACATAGATTATATAAGTATTCTGTTGTATCATATATCCCAGGCTGCCTTTATCCACTACACGGGGATAACGAAAACAATGACCGTAACCGTGTCGGTTTAGTGTGTTGGGAGAAAATTAACGAACAGCGAGGAGTATGGGCACAATTATAGGAAATTGTGAAGAGGTATTTCATTCAAATAAAATATATTTACATTAATTTGTTTTTGTACCTTGATTATATTCGACGTCCTTGTTATACACTGAATTATGGGAGACACTGTCCCACAATGGCCTCGCGATGCATACCTCCTGAATCCACACCGTAGAATAAATTAAACTGCTCCACAGTTAAAAAGCCGCCTTTACAGGAAATCAATCAGTCGCACCTGGATTTCAATTATAACAAAAGTTGCGATAACAATAAGAAATCAAACTCAACTAGTTTGGTCCACTGCACGCATCTGTTGTCGGTGTTATGCGGATTTGAGTGCCCGGTATTACGGTAAAGAATCAACGAAACATTACTCAAGTCAGTTACTGAGTATTACACATTATTTTATGAAAAATAACTTGGTCGAGAATGCTATTTTTAGTTTGGGGGAAAAGGAGGGTGTTTAAGAAACATTGTTGAAAAATTTCTATTACTTTGATGTCGAAACAATTCAGCTGAACCTATCTAATTAACAGTAGAAGAGATAAATAAAAAAATGATCAGTTCACCAAAAACGTTTTATGGAATGCCCAATACTAGAATACTATATCAATATGGGATTCATATGACTTCAGGCGAGGCAGAAATTTTCTATATTATAGATCAGTGATTTTCAGCCGGGGGTGAATTAGACCAACGTAGAGGTAAAATATATGTTGTTATACTATATAAGTTTGTATTTGTAAAAGTATGATGTTCATCCATCTGAAAATCATTTTGACTTTGCCGACAGGATAAATGTTGTAAGTAATTTCCAGTAAGGGGTACACGATACAAAACAATATTTAGAAAGGGGTACATGGAACGAAAAAGGTTGACAATCACTATTATAAATTTTGAAGCTACTAATAAAACGAAAGAAGTAGGCTAGATATACTAATTAATAAGTGTAGTGATATAAATTAGCGAAATCGAAGGTGTTTGTGTATTGTAAATGGACGTATCACTATAATGCCATTCGATATCCGTGGCTTTTGTGGTGGGCTATCATAAAAGAAATTATTGATCCCAATACTTAACACGGTTTAATTTAAATTGTTTATCTCTCATTAGATACCCACGTAGTAATTACTACCTGAGTATCTAATGGCAGCTGACAATTTAAATTAAAGTGATTGAACTATCGGTTATGATTCAAAGCACCTGGAGTGTTCAACCACTGTGAAAAAGATAATGATGCTCAGTGCATTCAAGTCTAGAATTAAACAACCAAAGCACTAGAGAAACACTCCTTACAGTTTAGGAAATTTGCGCTCTGATGGAGTCTAAAATATAAGCAACTATCTATATTTGCTAATGTTGTAGTAACTAGAAGAAAAAAAAAGATTTAATCCACCTAGCAGGGAGACGAGACATTTCTTACACATATGACTGTTAGATCATTCATGAGTTAGCAGAATTCATGCGTAGTAGGCACCCAATTAGAGGTGGAATGAACACAGTTTCTAGTCCTGCACGAATAATATCTCAAATAAACTGAATACATAATAGAAAATCAATAAAACGAACGAAATTAAAAATAGTAGAAATAAGTAGAATGATTAAAGAATTCAAAATTATAAAATTCCCGAATCAAATTAGATTAGCTCATTAAATGAAAATTTAGACTATGTTTAGAAATAGTTATAAGACTAATAGAATAAATTGACTCAAACTAACAAATTGAATGAAATAAATAAAAAGAATGACTGAACACGAAATGAATCAAATTAAATATATGAATCAAATGAACCAAACGATTAAACTGAATCAAATGAAACAAATGAACTCAAATGAATCAAATGAACCAAATGAATCAAACAAATTAAATGAATCAAATTAATTTAATGAATCCAGTGAATACAATGAATCAAATGACTAAAAGGGATCAAATGAATAATATGAATGGAATGAAGAAAATGAATAAAATAAATAAAATTAATAAAATGAATAAAATGAATAAAATAAAAAATAAATGAAATAAATAAAGAAAACAAACGAATCAAATAAACAAAACGAACTGAATTGACAAAATGAATAAAAAAAGAAAATCAGCAGAATAAAATGCATTGATTTAAAATAAAAAACTAAACGATGGTTAAAGGTTATGAATTAGTAAAAAAATAAATTGAGTCAAATAAATTATTTGGATGAAATGAATTAAACTGAAAAAATATTATTAGTTCGATTATTAAAATGAAGAAACTGAACAAAATGTATGAACTGGAAAAAATTCATAGAATCCATAGAATGAAAACAGTTTATAAAATATGTTAAATGAATGATGTGAGTAAAATGCACGACAAAAATAAACTTATCAGAGTGAATCCAAAGAATGAAACGAATAAAATAGATAAAATGAAGGCAGATGAACAAAATGAATAAAAAGTTGCTAAATGAAATATTTAAATAAAATGCAATGATTATATATTTAAAGTTAAAAAACATTCTTGAATAAAGAAAATGAATGAACCGAATTGTACGAATTGAGAGCCATTGCATCAGAAAGTTATGAAATGTATTTGAAAATTCCATCTTCTGAAAAGGCTAAATAATATACAATGGACTTTCTAGGGCTTCCATCCTTTTTTAGTCTTTTCGTTTTCATGCTTCTTTATTTGACGGCGTCGTTTTAAGATTATCTGGTATTTCTACTTTATTGATGGACCTTAATTAGTTATTAGGAATTTGGAACGTTCAATTTGCTTTAGTATTCAAAATTTACTTTTTGGTCACATATTCCCGAAAAAAAATGTGCAGAATAGAATTTGCTGGTCCGGTATTTTAACGCGCAATTTAATATAGTAAAGCGAGAAAAGGTCCCATGTGCTTTCAAGCCCCTTGCACAGAGAGCGACAGAGGATGCGATTCGTGAATGAGACAGATAGATATTTCAAAGTTTTCATTTGCATTAAATTGGGTCATTGAATGAGAAAAAAAAGTCGTTTTTTATTACTTACATTGATAAAGCTGATTTTCGTGATTGCAACAATGTTTTTTTCCAACTCAGGAAACGTGAAAATAATATTAAAATTTAAAATAAAGAAATATGTTGACAGTCTGGATTTGACACTATAGGAAGGATTTGACATATCGAATTTCACGACAAATGATGCCCTGTCAGAAAAAATAGGGCATGTTTTCTCGGTTTTCCCGGAGGGTTATTTTTATTTGACATAAACACCATCCATTGCATATAGTTTGTTTTTTTCGTTTTTTTTGGTTGCCAAGTTTACATAGCATTTATTTCAAAAAACAAAAAAATCGTTTTTACGAATTTTTTTTTGAAATAATGTTATATTATGTATATTGGACCTAAAATTTATCGAATGGAACGGAAAACCCAATTGAATAATATGTAGTGGCTAGGCTATTGCGATAGCATAAAAGGCGTGCATTTAGTTGATTATCATGCAGTCTCTTTCCAGTCATCCTTATAGCTTGCATATTGCTTCATTCGGAATTCTCGTTCAGGAAATATGGATAAATGAGTCCTATACAACAAACCAATACTGTGAAAAGAAATGGTTCAAACTATCAGGATGGCCAAAATGTAGTCAAATCAACTATCTGCCCAATGCATAAACTCCGACTGCAATCTTCGCTAATTTGCTTGTATAAAAAGGGAAACTCGAACGAAACGTGTGTTGAATTATCTAATGCCTCTATACTAATTGTGACTGCTATTTAAACATCAATTGAAGTGTACTCAGTATAGAGCAGATATGTACGACGATAAGAACATTGTACTTGCATCCCCCATCGAAAGTGGGGATTTTGGGCGACTTCTTTTCCCGGATCTAATTCGTGGATATTTTTGGGTTTTGATCCGTTATTTTTCATGAAAGTTCATACCAAAACAACGATTGTGCATTTTCAATAATATCATCACAAAAAGTGTTCTTAGTTTTTACATGATATATTTGAGCATATGTTTCATTCAAAATTCAATAGAGATACGATGAGTTTTAATAGCGCACGTGGAATGTCTCTTCTCAAAATGTTCATCGTCAAACATCCATATTTCCCAGTTAAGCCAAATATTTTTCTGAGTTAGCCATGAATATTCTTAATTATAGTATATATACAAGCTTTGAATAGAACTGAATTAAATTTGAGTTGACGTAGTTTTCGATTTGTGATCACCTTTATAGCCATAGTGCAACGTTTCGTAGGGATATCTCTTTCATCTTGAGGGTATGAACATTTGAAAATAGTTATAGTTTTCCCATAATGCAAATATTTTGGAAATTTTCTCAGGACTACAAATATTGTATTTGCCATGTAGGATGCGTTATTAAACTTGTTTCCGCGAGTGGCTCTCTTCTACACTAAAATGCAAAAAAACTATTAACTTAATTATCAAGGGATAAATTCATGAACTCTAGAAAAAAATCACTATGAAGTGAACTCACATATTATTTTGTCTTTGAAGTGAACTTACATATTGATTTTTGAGAAATAGTTCATTTTTTATAGAGGTAATTCACAAAATGTTTTCAAAATCGAATTTCTTGAATCGTAGAACTAGTTTCATTAAGATCGGTTCAGCCATTGCTGAGATAATTACATGACATTTTGTACATACATACAAACACACATACAGACATTGTCTCAATTTGTCGATTGGTATATGAAACTCGGCCCTCCGGGCCTCAGAAAAAGTTTACAAAGTTTTAGCGAATCCTATATATTTCTTTTGTAAGCAATGTAAAAAGTTTTTGTTTTTTTTCACTTATGTACCCATCACCACCTCTAGCCGGCTTACTTATTTTAAGGATTGAATGAAAAATCCTATACTTACAAGAATTACCAACATTATTTTCTTCTTTCTCAACACGAAGACTACCTACAAAAGTTTTTTCAATCAAAAAAAATGGGCACTAGAGGGTTAATCCACTGAGAGCTGTTGCTTAAATGTTAACAATTTGTTAAATGTAGCTTTGATGACACCACCAAAATTACAAGAAACAATAAATATGAGCGAGCTTAATAATTTCAGCATCACTTGTTTCCGACACAAAGTGGTTTGCGATATCGAATCACATATTTTTTTTGAACAAAGTAATTTTCTAGTCGCTGAATTTAAAAAAAAAAATATTTTAAATTATATTTCAATATTGCTAGTGTAACTTCCACCTTAAATAATCCGTTAAGGAGAAAAAAGAACCAAACAACATCATAAGATGATGAAAGTACTAGCTTTTTACTTTCATATAGTGTCGACTCGACTCACCCCAAGTGTTATGTTCAAACAAAATTCCGTTCAAGTGCACTATGACAAGCAGCTTCATCTCCTCATGGTGAATTACATAGAACACATTCATCGTTGATATACTATGTGCAAAAAAGAAAAGGAACGCCCCTTAAAAGATTCTTATACACGAACCAAACACTTTGCATATAAATAGGGTGTTTAGTTCATTGTTTCGATAGGTGATAGAAAACCATATTTGGGACAAATTGTTGCACACATCCCCTAAAATTTCAATAGTTAAAATAAATAATATAATAAATGCAACATCACACAACTGCTAATCCTATCCTCTCCCGTCACCCAAAATGCTACGTCATTTATATATAGACCCTTATGGAACATTCGAATTTTTAGGCATTAAAAAATGGAAATATAAAAAGAAAAATACATGTTTAATATGCTTTTCGTACGCCGATTTTAATAATCCATAAGTCATTAAAAGTATTTTATAAGTTTTCTAATAAGCTACTAATAACACCAACGTATAGTTTTGTTTAAATGTTATGTGCCTAAAATACGTCGTGTTTTCCCAGGAACTTGAATCATAACCCAGAACAAATTGCACGCCTTAAATGGTAACGATTAGCCTTTCATTTGAAACTAGTTTCGTTCAGGTCGATTCAGATACTGCTGAGATAATTGCTACTCGAATAGAATTTAACAATAGCATTTATTCTACAAACTATTAAACATTAGATAGCATGGTTATTACCGTTTCTACATTGTTCGACGCAGAGTTCTATTAGTAGAATAATAAAATTTCAGGTAGCAATTAGTTTTACTGTTCAACGGAAAATGAGAGAAAATTTATATTGAATATCAGTTTTCAAGAAAAATATATGTAAAAAACGATTGTCAAGATACATAATTACCCCCTGTTCTAGTTGATTGTACTGTTACAGCGAAAATTATGGTTTATTGTTCGTGTCTATTCGAGATGCCATCAGTGAACATACATTCAGACGTCTCAATTCATAGATCGGTACATAAGTCTCGCCTTTCCTCTGGAAAACTGTTTTTTTGGTTGGAGAATGACTCAATCAGCGAACACCCAAGTAACGAATTTTGTGCTGTGTACAGACGATTAGATAATTGTCCAATAATATGACACTAAAACTAGAACTCAGGACGACGAAAGCTAAAAATACAACATAATCATATTCAAAAGTTTTTTGGTTATGAGGCTATAGCTAGGGACTAAAGAAGCATAGATTAACAGCTTCGGTTTATTAAAAAAGAAAAAGGTGCCCATTTTTCGGTGTCCCCATTTTATCAGTCTAGAATACACAAAGAGGCTGAAAAAATCGGGTCGTCACTGTATAAAATCTATCACATTAGTCGACGGCCTATCACTTCTACTTTTCCCTGGCGCTTTGAAAAAATCTACACTCTCTGCTATAGTACCACCAATCTAATTGTCGAGAACTCCGGCGACTCCGTCGGAACCAACATAAGCCCTAGCCGTTGCGTGCGATAAGCGTATAACGTCGATTTTTGTGGGCACTCTCAAAACACACCCGTTATATGAGTTATTTTGAGCCAATAAATTACAAGATTTATTTTTAGAGCGCAAAACTGATTGAAGATGGGTTGGTATACCTCTTCCAAAATGCTGAGAGTGTGGAGCGCGAGAGTGATTGTTTCCCTCTCTTGTTTTGATGGAATTTTGTCTGCTGCGTAGAATGGGGATATAAGTAGGCGTGTTTCGAAATTCAACATTGCTCAACATATGGTCATCGATGACCGAATTGTTGAGTTAAACATGGCCGCCGAGAATTTTTTTTGAGCGGAAGAGAATACTTTCGCTCTGTTGTGATACAAAATATCGGATGCAACATTTCAAGTAGGAGAGCTGCGATATCCATATCCTCTCACCATTGAGCGCTAAAGAGAATTTAAATTATTCCCTAGCAGAGTTGCCACTTGAACAACTTTTCTTTAGCATCGCAGATGTATTTAATCGTTTTTGGATACAGACTATTTTACACATGATCACATTTGGCCCAATTTTTTTAAAAAAATCCGCTGTTTTTTTTTTTGGATTCCGAAATTTGCACAAATATGATAGCAATATCACACAGATATTCGCAGTTTTTGCTATTTCAAATATCGCAAATGACTAATGTTTTGCTTTGGATTGAATCGATTGAATACAGATTTTAAAATGGCAACCCTGCCCCATACCTACAACTGTCAATCTCAACGAGACGGTAGGCGAGAACATTCCTTTTTTATTTATTTGACCAGTGGCTGAAGAAAAATTGGTAGCTGGACGTGAGCGCTAGCAACTGATAGCCAATTTCGTCCGGATCGAGTGCTTACTATTTGTTCCGGAGTGCTTACAGAATCTGGAACAGCAGTAGAACAAAGACACAGCAAACAAGAAAAAAACATCAAAACCGCAGAAGATAAGTGAAATTTTAGAAAATTCGTGATCGAAGTTCTTTTTCTTGATGCAGTTTTCAACTTTTTTCTCTAGTGCGAAAATATTTGAAGCTATCACAAGCTGGTGGAAAAGTGATGCGGCTGCAACAATTAGATCGGCATATCGCTGTGTTGGCCATGGCATCTGCTACCAACGAAGGATTGAAGGATTTTCTGGATTGGTTCCCGTGGAATAAGAGTCCAAGGCAAATGTCGCGGGCCTACATAGATTATATAAGTATTCTGTTGTATCATATATCCCAGGCTGCCTTTATCCACTACACGGGGATAACGAAAACAATGACCGTAACCGTGTCGGTTTAGTGTGTTGGGAGAAAATTAACGAACAGCGAGGAGTATGGGCACAATTATAGGAAATTGTGAAGAGGTATTTCATTCAAATAAAATATATTTACATTAATTTGTTTTTGTACCTTGATTATATTCGACGTCCTTGTTATACACTGAATTATGGGAGACACTGTCCCACAATGGCCTCGCGATGCATACCTCCTGAATCCACACCGTAGAATAAATTAAACTGCTCCACAGTTAAAAAGCCGCCTTTACAGGAAATCAATCAGTCGCACCTGGATTTCAATTATAACAAAAGTTGCGATAACAATAAGAAATCAAACTCAACTAGTTTGGTCCACTGCACGCATCTGTTGTCGGTGTTATGCGGATTTGAGTGCCCGGTATTACGGTAAAGAATCAACGAAACATTACTCAAGTCAGTTACTGAGTATTACACATTATTTTATGAAAAATAACTTGGTCGAGAATGCTATTTTTAGTTTGGGGGAAAAGGAGGGTGTTTAAGAAACATTGTTGAAAAATTTCTATTACTTTGATGTCGAAACAATTCAGCTGAACCTATCTAATTAACAGTAGAAGAGATAAATAAAAAAATGATCAGTTCACCAAAAACGTTTTATGGAATGCCCAATACTAGAATACTATATCAATATGGGATTCATATGACTTCAGGCGAGGCAGAAATTTTCTATATTATAGATCAGTGATTTTCAGCCGGGGGTGAATTAGACCAACGTAGAGGTAAAATATATGTTGTTATACTATATAAGTTTGTATTTGTAAAAGTATGATGTTCATCCATCTGAAAATCATTTTGACTTTGCCGACAGGATAAATGTTGTAAGTAATTTCCAGTAAGGGGTACACGATACAAAACAATATTTAGAAAGGGGTACATGGAACGAAAAAGGTTGACAATCACTATTATAAATTTTGAAGCTACTAATAAAACGAAAGAAGTAGGCTAGATATACTAATTAATAAGTGTAGTGATATAAATTAGCGAAATCGAAGGTGTTTGTGTATTGTAAATGGACGTATCACTATAATGCCATTCGATATCCGTGGCTTTTGTGGTGGGCTATCATAAAAGAAATTATTGATCCCAATACTTAACACGGTTTAATTTAAATTGTTTATCTCTCATTAGATACCCACGTAGTAATTACTACCTGAGTATCTAATGGCAGCTGACAATTTAAATTAAAGTGATTGAACTATCGGTTATGATTCAAAGCACCTGGAGTGTTCAACCACTGTGAAAAAGATAATGATGCTCAGTGCATTCAAGTCTAGAATTAAACAACCAAAGCACTAGAGAAACACTCCTTACAGTTTAGGAAATTTGCGCTCTGATGGAGTCTAAAATATAAGCAACTATCTATATTTGCTAATGTTGTAGTAACTAGAAGAAAAAAAAAGATTTAATCCACCTAGCAGGGAGACGAGACATTTCTTACACATATGACTGTTAGATCATTCATGAGTTAGCAGAATTCATGCGTAGTAGGCACCCAATTAGAGGTGGAATGAACACAGTTTCTAGTCCTGCACGAATAATATCTCAAATAAACTGAATACATAATAGAAAATCAATAAAACGAACGAAATTAAAAATAGTAGAAATAAGTAGAATGATTAAAGAATTCAAAATTATAAAATTCCCGAATCAAATTAGATTAGCTCATTAAATGAAAATTTAGACTATGTTTAGAAATAGTTATAAGACTAATAGAATAAATTGACTCAAACTAACAAATTGAATGAAATAAATAAAAAGAATGACTGAACACGAAATGAATCAAATTAAATATATGAATCAAATGAACCAAACGATTAAACTGAATCAAATGAAACAAATGAACTCAAATGAATCAAATGAACCAAATGAATCAAACAAATTAAATGAATCAAATTAATTTAATGAATCCAGTGAATACAATGAATCAAATGACTAAAAGGGATCAAATGAATAATATGAATGGAATGAAGAAAATGAATAAAATAAATAAAATTAATAAAATGAATAAAATGAATAAAATAAAAAATAAATGAAATAAATAAAGAAAACAAACGAATCAAATAAACAAAACGAACTGAATTGACAAAATGAATAAAAAAAAGAAAATCAGCAGAATAAAATGCATTGATTTAAAATAAAAAACTAAACGATGGTTAAAGGTTATGAATTAGTAAAAAAATAAATTGAGTCAAATAAATTATTTGGATGAAATGAATTAAACTGAAAAAATATTATTAGTTCGATTATTAAAATGAAGAAACTGAACAAAATGTATGAACTGGAAAAAATTCATAGAATCCATAGAATGAAAACAGTTTATAAAATATGTTAAATGAATGATGTGAGTAAAATGCACGACAAAAATAAACTTATCAGAGTGAATCCAAAGAATGAAACGAATAAAATAGATAAAATGAAGGCAGATGAACAAAATGAATAAAAAGTTGCTAAATGAAATATTTAAATAAAATGCAATGATTATATATTTAAAGTTAAAAAACATTCTTGAATAAAGAAAATGAATGAACCGAATTGTACGAATTGAGAGCCATTGCATCAGAAAGTTATGAAATGTATTTGAAAATTCCATCTTCTGAAAAGGCTAAATAATATACAATGGACTTTCTAGGGCTTCCATCCTTTTTTAGTCTTTTCGTTTTCATGCTTCTTTATTTGACGGCGTCGTTTTAAGATTATCTGGTATTTCTACTTTATTGATGGACCTTAATTAGTTATTAGGAATTTGGAACGTTCAATTTGCTTTAGTATTCAAAATTTACTTTTTGGTCACATATTCCCGAAAAAAATGTGCAGAATAGAATTTGCTGGTCCGGTATTTTAACGCGCAATTTAATATAGTAAAGCGAGAAAAGGTCCCATGTGCTTTCAAGCCCCTTGCACAGAGAGCGACAGAGGATGCGATTCGTGAATGAGACAGATAGATATTTCAAAGTTTTCATTTGCATTAAATTGGGTCATTGAATGAGAAAAAAAAGTCGTTTTTTATTACTTACATTGATAAAGCTGATTTTCGTGATTGCAACAATGTTTTTTTCCAACTCAGGAAACGTGAAAATAATATTAAAATTTAAAATAAAGAAATATGTTGACAGTCTGGATTTGACACTATAGGAAGGATTTGACATATCGAATTTCACGACAAATGATGCCCTGTCAGAAAAAATAGGGCATGTTTTCTCGGTTTTCCCGGAGGGTTATTTTTATTTGACATAAACACCATCCATTGCATATAGTTTGTTTTTTTCGTTTTTTTTGGTTGCCAAGTTTACATAGCATTTATTTCAAAAAACAAAAAAATCGTTTTTACGAATTTTTTTTTGAAATAATGTTATATTATGTATATTGGACCTAAAATTTATCGAATGGAACGGAAAACCCAATTGAATAATATGTAGTGGCTAGGCTATTGCGATAGCATAAAAGGCGTGCATTTAGTTGATTATCATGCAGTCTCTTTCCAGTCATCCTTATAGCTTGCATATTGCTTCATTCGGAATTCTCGTTCAGGAAATATGGATAAATGAGTCCTATACAACAAACCAATACTGTGAAAAGAAATGGTTCAAACTATCAGGATGGCCAAAATGTAGTCAAATCAACTATCTGCCCAATGCATAAACTCCGACTGCAATCTTCGCTAATTTGCTTGTATAAAAAGGGAAACTCGAACGAAACGTGTGTTGAATTATCTAATGCCTCTATACTAATTGTGACTGCTATTTAAACATCAATTGAAGTGTACTCAGTATAGAGCAGATATGTACGACGATAAGAACATTGTACTTGCATCCCCCATCGAAAGTGGGGATTTTGGGCGACTTCTTTTCCCGGATCTAATTCGTGGATATTTTTGGGTTTTGATCCGTTATTTTTCATGAAAGTTCATACCAAAACAACGATTGTGCATTTTCAATAATATCATCACAAAAAGTGTTCTTAGTTTTTACATGATATATTTGAGCATATGTTTCATTCAAAATTCAATAGAGATACGATGAGTTTTAATAGCGCACGTGGAATGTCTCTTCTCAAAATGTTCATCGTCAAACATCCATATTTCCCAGTTAAGCCAAATATTTTTCTGAGTTAGCCATGAATATTCTTAATTATAGTATATATACAAGCTTTGAATAGAACTGAATTAAATTTGAGTTGACGTAGTTTTCGATTTGTGATCACCTTTATAGCCATAGTGCAACGTTTCGTAGGGATATCTCTTTCATCTTGAGGGTATGAACATTTGAAAATAGTTATAGTTTTCCCATAATGCAAATATTTTGGAAATTTTCTCAGGACTACAAATATTGTATTTGCCATGTAGGATGCGTTATTAAACTTGTTTCCGCGAGTGGCTCTCTTCTACACTAAAATGCAAAAAAACTATTAACTTAATTATCAAGGGATAAATTCATGAACTCTAGAAAAAAATCACTATGAAGTGAACTCACATATTATTTTGTCTTTGAAGTGAACTTACATATTGATTTTTGAGAAATAGTTCATTTTTTATAGAGGTAATTCACAAAATGTTTTCAAAATCGAATTTCTTGAATCGTAGAACTAGTTTCATTAAGATCGGTTCAGCCATTGCTGAGATAATTACATGACATTTTGTACATACATACAAACACACATACAGACATTGTCTCAATTTGTCGATTAGTATATGAAACTCGGCCCTCCGGGCCTCAGAAAAAGTTTACAAAGTTTTAGCGAATCCTATATATTTCTTTTGTAAGAAATGTAAAAAGTTTTTGTTTTTTTTCACTTATGTACCCATCACCACCTCTAGCCGGCTTACTTATTTTAAGGATTGAATGAAAAATCCTATACTTACAAGAATTACCAACATTATTTTCTTCTTTCTCAACACGAAGACTACCTACAAAAGTTTTTTCAATCAAAAAAAATGGGCACTAGAGGGTTAATCCACTGAGAGCTGTTGCTTAAATGTTAACAATTTGTTAAATGTAGCTTTGATGACACCACCAAAATTACAAGAAACAATAAATATGAGCGAGCTTAATAATTTCAGCATCACTTGTTTCCGACACAAAGTGGTTTGCGATATCGAATCACATATTTTTTTTGAACAAAGTAATTTTCTAGTCGCTGAATTTAAAAAAAAAAATATTTTAAATTATATTTCAATATTGCTAGTGTAACTTCCACCTTAAATAATCCGTTAAGGAGAAAAAAGAACCAAACAACATCATAAGATGATGAAAGTACTAGCTTTTTACTTTCATATAGTGTCGACTCGACTCACCCCAAGTGTTATGTTCAAACAAAATTCCGTTCAAGTGCACTATGACAAGCAGCTTCATCTCCTCATGGTGAATTACATAGAACACATTCATCGTTGATATACTATGTGCAAAAAAGAAAAGGAACGCCCCTTAAAAGATTCTTATACACGAACCAAACACTTTGCATATAAATAGGGTGTTTAGTTCATTGTTTCGATAGGTGATAGAAAACCATATTTGGGACAAATTGTTGCACACATCCCCTAAAATTTCAATAGTTAAAATAAATAATATAATAAATGCAACATCACACAACTGCTAATCCTATCCTCTCCCGTCACCCAAAATGCTACGTCATTTATATATAGACCCTTATGGAACATTCGAATTTTTAGGCATTAAAAAATGGAAATATAAAAAGAAAAATACATGTTTAATATGCTTTTCGTACGCCGATTTTAATAATCCATAAGTCATTAAAAGTATTTTATAAGTTTTCTAATAAGCTACTAATAACACCAACGTATAGTTTTGTTTAAATGTTATGTGCCTAAAATACGTCGTGTTTTCCCAGGAACTTGAATCATAACCCAGAACAAATTGCACGCCTTAAATGGTAACGATTAGCCTTTCATTTGAAACTAGTTTCGTTCAGGTCGATTCAGATACTGCTGAGATAATTGCTACTCGAATAGAATTTAACAATAGCATTTATTCTACAAACTATTAAACATTAGATAGCATGGTTATTACCGTTTCTACATTGTTCGACGCAGAGTTCTATTAGTAGAATAATAAAATTTCAGGTAGCAATTAG
Source organism: Topomyia yanbarensis (assembly GCF_030247195.1). NCBI lineage: Eukaryota > Metazoa > Arthropoda > Insecta > Diptera > Culicidae > Topomyia > Topomyia yanbarensis. Next base: position 213,872,319 of record NC_080671.1, on the reverse strand, counting down.
TTTTACTGTTCAACGGAAAATGAGAGAAAATTTATATTGAATATCAGTTTTCAAGAAAAATATATGTAAAAAACGATTGTCAAGATACATAATTACCCCCTGTTCTAGTTGATTGTACTGTTACAGCGAAAATTATGGTTTATTGTTCGTGTCTATTCGAGATGCCATCAGTGAACATACATTCAGACGTCTCAATTCATAGATCGGTACATAAGTCTCGCCTTTCCTCTGGAAAACTGTTTTTTTGGTTGGAGAATGACTCAATCAGCGAACACCCAAGTAACGAATTTTGTGCTGTGTACAGACGATTAGATAATTGTCCAATAATATGACACTAAAACTAGAACTCAGGACGACGAAAGCTAAAAATACAACATAATCATATTCAAAAGTTTTTTGGTTATGAGGCTATAGCTAGGGACTAAAGAAGCATAGATTAACAGCTTCGGTTTATTAAAAAAGAAAAAGGTGCCCATTTTTCGGTGTCCCCATTTTATCAGTCTAGAATACACAAAGAGGCTGAAAAAATCGGGTCGTCACTGTATAAAATCTATCACATTAGTCGACGGCCTATCACTTCTACTTTTCCCTGGCGCTTTGAAAAAATCTACACTCTCTGCTATAGTACCACCAATCTAATTGTCGAGAACTCCGGCGACTCCGTCGGAACCAACATAAGCCCTAGCCGTTGCGTGCGATAAGCGTATAACGTCGATTTTTGTGGTTGCCGTCTATCGTGAGCCCGACCAGTCCTTTGAACAAGACACCGATAGTTCTGTGGAATGAAACACAGAACTGTAAAAAATGTTAACTTTTTATACTGCATTTTAACTTACGTGGACCAGAGCTGCAAATTTTCAACAGTTTGTTTTGAACTTGAAGAAGGAAAAATTCTCAAATCATGCCCTACTATATTCAATTCGCAGTTGTTCGTTTCCATTATTCATTCAAACAGCCGACCTGCTCAATCATTTTCCATTCATTTTCAATTTCATTGACCCTGTGAATATCTCTTTACTGGGGTATTGACTAGGTTTTTCAAGCAAAACTACTCTGAACGTAGTTCTTACTGTCCATGTAAGCTTGAAAACGCAAAATATGACGACATTTAACCTAAACTAGCCTCTACAGAGCAGATGACAGCTTTGGTTGGTGAATGAAAAAGCATCAATTTGAAATGAAGACGTACGATTCAGTTTTGAAAATCCCGCTAACTTGAAAGTGAATGATTGAGGGAGGCTTTGAATTTGAATCATGGTTGGGTTTGATTGAACTGAAAGTTGGCATTTGAAAATGAAAATTTGCACCACTGACGTGGACCCCATAGTAACGGAAAGCGATCTCACTACGAGTACCAATCCTTCAGTAAACTCTCCCGGTCCTTAAATGGCGCATTTTAAGGGCTCATAAAATAAATTTCACTTCCTTGTACTAATATTTATAATTGCTTCACCTCTTAGCAGCTGTTGTGCGCACGTCATTTCATTTAGGCAATTGGAAATTTCATTCGAAAAAGGCCGGGGCAGAACTGTCAACAAATGGTATGATTGGTAGGACTCCGTCTGAAACTGAATGGAAACATTAAACAAATTTTGTGAGAATCACTTGGAAAACATTTGGAAAAATAACACTTACCTGCGAAATTATTCCTTGCACAGTTTATCTAGATGAATGGTGGGGACTCGGTGCTAGCGGTAACATTTTTGAAGGTGGAATCTGTGCACTACGAGAACAATAATCTGATTGATGGTTGTTAAACAGAAGCCTTCGCGATTTGTATTGCACTGCAATGCACGGGAGTGATTTTTTTACTAGTCCAACACTAGCGCTCATGCAAAAACAGCTGTTATGTTTGTGTGTGTACATTAAAAATCTCACTCCGCTCTATTCTCGTTCGTTGAGCAACTCATCGGCCCTAATTGTACGATTACTGTTGAGCTCTCTGATGTCTCTCGCGCAACATAAGCATGATTTGTTTATGTTGCGCACTGGTGTCACAGCGCGTCGCTTTACTCTCCCGCAACAAAAAGTCATCAAAATACCGATGAGTTGTTGGTGGATTTAAGAACGCGCCTAGTATAATTTTCGTGGTGTAGATGATAGATCAGTGCTTCGTTGAATACGGATATCATCATGTGGTGGGAATGCAAGAGGCTGGAGGACCCAGACTCTACTGTGACAAACGGCCTTGGGCACTTCTTGTACACAGGTTTCAATTGAGCGAGGATTCAGTGGCCTTGGGAAAATACTAACTACCGATCAGACAAAACTAAGCTCGGAAAATTTAAAATCAATGCTATTCGTCAAACTCAATAACACCATAATAGAAGATAAATATTTTGATTTTGAAATCTAATACAACATGGGGGCATAATATTCGATTCTATTCTAGCGTTCTTTCTCAATAAAATTTGAAAAAAATGTTTTTATCAAATAGTTTCGTTTTTATCTCTATTATAGATTGTTTTGGCTGGTTAGTTTCCAAGATATGGATAATGGAGTTTTAAAAAAATAATTGTTTGTGTTTATTTGTTCCGAAATGTCAAAGTAGAAATTTTATGCGGATAAATTTCCAATGGGCAATACATTTTTAAAATGAGATAATTATCGACAGCAATATTTAAAATTATACATAGTCGAAAATTTTATACTACCCTGATTATCACTTTCAACGCAAGGGTAATGAGCCTATTTTCGTTTTGTTTCTATTATCACCATACTAATTTTCTAGCCGCTGGTTAGAGCAGCTTTTCCCATCTTTGTTCAACGCATTGGTTTAAAAGGTAAAGTAATAATTGGAACACTCCATTCGAGTTTTCGTTTCGCTTAAATACGAGCATTTTACAGCTTTCATACCAATTCAATCAGATGCACAAATTTTGTTTTCGAACTCGAAACGCATCTCCATAAATAGTTTAGCTAAAGGTTTTGTGCCTTTTACGAGCAAAGGTGGTCTTAAACCATTTTCTCGTTTGTGGAGGAAAATAGTTTTTAATTAAAATTTTTCTCCGCTACGGATAAATATAGCATAATGCCAATTGTGTTATTATATTGGTTCTTAAGAGCAAAGTAAAGCTACTGATGCCAATTTATACGCATTGCATCAATTGTAGGCCTAGAAATTAGTGATACACCCACCATCAGTGCGGTAAAATTTCAAGTCATTCATTTGAATGTGAACAAACTATACTGCTCAGTCAAATCTTCTCATTATTACCTACCATGTGAGTTGAAATGATTTGACAGGTCCGAATAAATCATTCACAAATTCATTATATTCGGTCCCTCACTCACACTCATTTAAATAAACATACGTTCATTCAATGCGCCATTCATGTTCGGTTGAATCCTTTATACCTGTCAATTGAGTCCACGTCATTTCATTTGAAACAGTTGTTCACATTCAATTGATTTTACCTGCGGTTCATCAAGCGTTCACCGGAATGGATGGTTCAAAACGTAAAAATGAGCAAAGGTTTGTTCATCGTAACGGAGATCGGGCTTTCTGTCGAATTGAAGGCTCGGATGATGGTTGCACATACATCCCATCGAAATGTGATATCGGAAACTTCATTCGGCATTTTCGAACTCGTCATACGGCTTTGGCTATAAAACACGGACTGACCGGTGAAGAAACTGTTAAAAAAGCACGGAGTATCCCTAAGAAATCAGTGGCCATTGATAAACAATTGTTGGTTGATTCAGCAATAAAACTTGTTGCTTATCACAATCTTCCGTTGTCATGCTTCGATTGGGAAGGTCTTCGTCAGATTTTTGATCCGTTGGGTGCAGCTTTGGGACTTGCGCTGAATAGACCAAACGCCAAAGCATATATCAAGCAGGTGGTCTCCAAAATGGTGCCAGCCATGGCGGCTGAGATGAAGACTCGGTTGCTTTGCTTGATGATAGACTCAGCTAGTCGGTTGAATCATCGTGTATTGGGAATTGGTGTTCAATATGTTGTAAGTAGCAAAATACTAGTTAGAACTTTAGGTAAGTTTACACAATATAGGTTAAAATGTTTCTAATAACAATCATTACAAGGCATGATTGAGGTGAAGGACAGGCAAACTGCCGCTTACCTCAAAGATAAAGTGCTGGAGATATTGGCTCGCTACGATCTTAAGATTGAACAAATATTTTCAATAACGGTTGATAATGGCGCAAACATGCTTGCGTGTATACGGCGATTGAAGGACGAAGTTGAATCATCAATTATAACACTGTATGAAGAGATGGATGATGTCGACAACACAAGTGATCGTGCTGATGAGGTTGCTGAAAAACTTACAAATGAGTTTCATGATCAAGCCCGGGATAACTTGAATATGGTAAGATGTGCAGTTCATACTCTGCAACTTGCTATCCTCGATGTTGTGAACAAAAGCAACGATATGGTAAAGAAAATTACAGAGGTTGCCAAGCGCTGCAAAAATATAAAATATAAAACATTTTTCGATTACTACCACGCCAAATATCCTCCGGTGTGGTGCCAAACTAGGTGGGGAAGTATTTATAAAATGTTCGAATGTTTCATGGATCAGAAGATGTTCTTCTCTCAATTTTCCGACGAATTTTCTGAATTAGGTAAAACTCATGCTGTGGGTAATGAATTGTTAGAATGTTTATTTAAATGCTTTCTAGATCTTTCGCCGAGCTGGGATTTTATCCAGGATTATTTGGAAGCCTTTAAACCATGTTACATTTGCACGAAAAAGTTGCAGGAGAAGCACACATCACTGAGCGACTTTCACATGGAATGGCTGATGACCATATGTTCTGTGGAGAAATTAAAAAGCAATCCATTTTCTCGCGAATTAACAGAAGCATTATCATCCAGACTTGAAAATCTGCTTGCATCAATTACGTCGATTCGAAAATATTTACGGGGGAAGAGAAAGAGAACATTCAGGTAATGAATTAAATTGTTTAAAAGCGTTTTGCCTTTCTCAATAGAAAGGTATTGCAATTGCTCTGAAAACCGACTTTTTAACGGAGGCCCGGAGGGCCGAGTGACGTATACCATTCGATTCAGTTCGTCGAGTTCGGCAAATGTCTGTGTGTGTATGTATGTGTGTGTGTATGTGCGTCTGTGTGTGTGTACGCGAACACAATCTCACTCACTTTTCTCAGAGATGGATGATTTTTACAAACTTAGTCCCAAATGAAAGGTGCAACGTTCCCATAGGCTGCTATTGAATTTCTAATGGATCCGACTTCCGGTTCCGGAATTACAGGGTGATGAGTACGATCACGCAGAAAATGTCGATTTTAAGAAATTCTGCAATGAATTATAATGGTGAAAATTTTTCCAAAATGTGACCACAACTGCTTCGATTTGTAGTACTAGGTCATTAACAGCCATTCAAAGTCTCTTTGGTCACATTGGCCACCATCATCGGTTCCGGAAGCCCCGGCGGAAGTATCCAAATTCAGACTAACAGTCACATCGGTTTCTCGGAGGTGGCTACACCGAATCAACCAAACTTAGTCTCAAATGAAAGATGTTGCGTCCCCGTAAATGGCTATTAAATTTTATCCCCAACCGACTTCCGGTTCCGGAGTTACGGGTTGTGGCGTGCGATCACATAGCAAATTGTGATTCAAACCGATACCCCGATGGAAGCAAAAAAGGTAAAAATTTCGCTAAAATGTCTCTCAAATAACTTAACTTTGCAGTTCTAGGTCACCGACGGCCAAACAAACTTTCGTTGACTACATTGACCACCATAGATGGTTCCGGAAGTGCCCGGGAAAAGCGGCCATCTTTCATAACTAGCAAACTCATATCAGTTTCTCGGAAATGGTTGGCCGATTTTCACAAACTTAGTCCCAAATGATAGCTATATTATCCCCACAGATGCCTGTAAAATTTCGCACGAACCGCTTGTATGGTTCCGGAAATATAGACTGAACGGTCCGGTCACACATGAAATTCCCATATAAGCCGGAACTCAAAATTTTTTTCAAAGGGGGGACCCCATGAAATTTCAGAAATCGAATTCGTATTTTTGATGCCAAACATCTTTAAAATGCATGAAACGACGAGATTTTATGTTATCACGATTTTTTTTTTTTCAAATCGACTTTTTGGGACTTTGCCGATTTCGCACCTTTTTGCCTTTCTCAATAGAAAGGTATTGCAATTGCTCTGAAAACCGACTTTTTAACGGAGGCCCGGAGGGCCGAGTGACATATACCATTCGATTCAGTTCGTCGAGTTCGGCAAATGTATGTGTGTGTATGTATGTGTGTATGTATGTATATGTGTGTATGTGCGTATGTGTGTGTGTGTATGTGACCAAAAATGTCACTCATTTTTCTCAGAGATGGCTGAACCGATTTTGACAAACTTAGTATCAAATGAAAGGTGCAACGTTCCCATAGGCTGCTATTGAATTTCTAATGGATCCGACTTCCGGTTCCGGAATTACAGGGTGATGAGTACGAACACGCAGAAAATGTCGATTTTAATAAATTCTGCAATGAATGTATAAAGGTGAATTTTTTTCCAAAATATGACCACAACTGCTTCAATTTGTAGTATTAGGTCACTAACATCCATTCAAAGTCTATTTGGCCACATTGGCCACCATCATCGGTTCCGGAAGCCCCGGCGGAAGTATCTAAATTCAGAATAACAGTCACATCGGTTTCTCGGAGATGGCTAGACCGATTCGACTCAGCTTGGCCTCAAATGAAAGGTATTGCGTCCCCGTAAATGGCTATTTAATTTCATCCCGATCCGACTTCCGGTTCCGGAGTTACGGGCTGTGGCGTGCGATCACATAGCAAATTGTGATTCAAACCGATACTCCGATGAAAGCAAAAAAGGTAAAAATTTCGCTAAAATGTCTCTCAAACAACTTAAATTTGCTGTTCTAGGTCATCGACGGCCAACAAAACATTCGTTGACTATATTGACCACCATAGACGGTTCCGGAAGTGCCCGGGAAAAGCGGCCATCTTTCAAAATTTACGAACTCACATCAGTTTCCCGAAAATGGTTGGGCCGATTTCCACAAACTTAGTCCCAAATGATAGCTATAATATCCCCATAGATGTCAATAAAATTTCGCACAGATCGCTTATATGGGTCCGGAAATATAGACTAAATCGTCCGGTCACATATGAAATTCCCATATAAGCCGGAACTCAAATTTTTTTTTCAAAGAGGGGACCTCATGAAATTTCAGAAATCGAATTCGTGTTTTTTATGCCAAACATCTTAAAAATGCATGAAACGTCGAGATTTTATGTTATCTCGAAAATTTTTTTTTTCTAAGAATCGACTTTTTGGGACTTTGCCGATTTCGCACCTTTTTGGCTTTCTCAATAGAAAGGTATTGCAATTGCTCTGAAAACCGACTTCTTAACGGAGGCCCGGAGGGCCGAGTGACATATACCATTCGATTCAGTTCGTCGAGTTCGGCAAATGCCTGTGTGTGTATGTATGTGTGTGTATGTGCGTCTGTGTGTGTGTGTGTGTGTACGCGAGCACAATCTCACTCACTTTTCTCCGAGATGGCTGAACCGATTTTTACAAACTTAGTCCCAAATGAAAGGTGCAACGTTCCCATAGGCTGCTTTTGAATTTCTAATGGATCCGATTTCCGGTTCCGGAATTACAGGGTGATGAGTACCATCACGCAGAAAATGTCGATTTTAAGAAATTCTGCAATGAATGTATAAAGGTGAAAATTTTTCCAAAATGTGACCACAACTGCTTCGATTTGTAGTACTACGTCATTAACAGCCATTCAAAGTCTCTTTGGTCACATTGGCCACCATCATCGGTTCCGGAAGCCCCGGCGGAAGTATCCAAAATCAGACTAACAGTCACATCGTTATCTCGAAAAAATTTTTGCCTTTCTCATATAAAGAAAGGCTATGCAATCACTGTAAAAATCGACTTTTTAACGGAGGCCCGGAGGGCCGAGTGTCATACACCATTCGATTCAGTTCGTCGAGATCGGCAAATGTCTGTGTGTGTATGTATGTGTGTGTATGTGTGTGTGTGTATGTGTGTGTGTCATTTAAACTCACACAATTTTCTCAGAGATGGCTGAACCGATTTTCGCAAACTTAGTTTCATATGAAAGGTATAACGCTCCCATAAGCTGCTATTGAATTTTTAGTTGATCCGACTTCCGGTTCCGGAGTTACGGGTTGAAGAGTGTGGTCACCCAGCAAATTCCCATACAAACTGGTACCACCATGATGTTCAAATGATGTAAAACATATTAAAATTGAAGTAACATTACTCTAGTTTGCGGGTCTGGATCAGTAATGATCAATCAACGCAGCTTTGACCACATTGGCCACCTATGACAGTTCATGACGCCCCCGGGGAACCCGCCAAGTTCCTAAGCTAATATCACACCCATTCCCCAACAAATTCTCTACCGATTTTTACAAACTTGATTTCAAATGAAAGATACAGTAATACCATTGACTGCTGCTGAATTTCATTCTGTTCTGACTCTTGCTTCCGGAGTTACAGGGGTGTTAGTAAGGATACACTGGAATTTCCCATATAAATCGGTACAATCGTAATACCTCAGAGGCTAAAAACTATTGAAATGGTCACCAAATTACTTCTAATCGCAGATCTAGATCACTGATTGCCAATCAAACATTCTTTGAATATATTGTCCACTATCGACGATTTCGGAAGTCCGGAATTCCGGGCATATTCCACAAATAAAGTCACATTGGTTCTTCGGTGATGACTGAACCGATTTTCTCAAACCAAGTCTCAAATGGAAGGCAAAATATGCAGCTGAGTATTGCATCAGAGCCCCTCCACCCCCCCCCCCCCCCCCCGCCTTGCCCTTACATCTCCCTCCTTCATCACTACCGTCCCCTTGGACCACCCTCACGCCCGCATTTCCTTCATCCACCCCGTATACCAAAATAAGATGAAGGATTTCTGACGCATCCTCCACTCCCACTCTACTAACCCCCCATTCCCTCCACTTTTAAACCCATTCCACCAACATTTCAAAATATAATCACATGAAGATAACATTGAACTCATGCTGATTAAGCTAATTAAATACTATTCTTTTGCCTTTCTCATATAGAAAGGTTACGCAATTGCTCCAAAAACCGACTTTCTAACCGAGGCCCGGAGGGCCGAGTCTCATATAACATTCGACTCAGTTCGCCGAGATCGCAAAATATCTGTGTGTATGTATGTGTGTATGTGTGTATGTATGTATGTATGTATGTATGTATGTATGTATGTATGTATGTATGTATGTATGTATGTATGTGTATGTGTGTGTGTATGTGACCAAAAATGTCACTCATTTTTCTCAGAGATGGCTGAACCGATTTTGACAAACTTAGTCTCAAATGAAAGGTGCAACGTTCCCATAGGCTGCTATTGAATTTCTAATGGATCCGACTTCCGGTTCCGGAATTACAGGGTGATAAGTACGAACACGCAGAATATGTCGATTTTAATAAATTCTGCAATGAATGTATAAAGGTGAATTTTTTTTCCAAAATATGACCACAACTGCTTCGATTTGTAGTATTAGGTCACTAACATCCATTCAAAGTCTATTTGGCCACATTGGCCACCATCATCGGTTCCGGAAGCCCCGGCGGAAGTATCTAAATTCAGAATAACAGTCACATCGGTTTCTCGGAGATGGCTAGACCGATTCGACTAAGCTTGGCCTCAAATGAAAGGTATTGCGTCCCCGTAAATGGCTATTTAATTTCATCCCGATCCGACTTCCGGTTCCGGAGTTACAGGTTGCGGCGTGCGATCACATAGCAAATTGTGATTCAAACCGATACTCCGATGAAAGCAAAAAAGATAAAAATTTCGCTAAAATGTCTCTCAAACAACTTAAATTTGCTGTTCTAGGTCACCGACGGCCAACCAAACTTTCGTTGACTACATTGACCACCATAGACGGTTCCGGAAGTGCCCGGGAAAAGCGGCCATCTTTCAAAATTTATGAACTCACATCAGTTTCCCGGAAATGGTTGGGCCGATTTTCACAAACTTAGTCCCAAATGATAGCTATAATATCCCCACAGATGTCTATAAAATTTCATACGGATCGCTTATATGGGTCCGGAAATATAGACTAAATCGTCCGGTCACATATGAAATTCCCATATAAGCCGGAACTCAATTTTTTTTTTCAAAGGGGGGATCCCATGAAATTGCAGAAATCGAATTCGTATTTTTGATGCCAAACATCTTAAAAATGCATGAAACGTCGAGATTTTATGTTATCTCGAAAAATTTTTTGTTATAAAGATCGACTTTTTGGGACTTTGCCGATTTCGCACCTTTTTGCCTTTCTCAATAGAAAGGTATTGCAATTGCTCTGAAAACCGACTTTTTAACGGAGGCCCGGAGGGCCGAGTGACATATACCATTCGATTCAGTTCGTCGAGTTCGGCAAATGTCTGTGTGTGTATGTATGTGTGTATGTATGTATGTGTGTGTGTATGTGTGTGTGTATGTGACCAAAAATGTCACTCATTTTTCTCAGAGATGGCTGAACCGATTTTGACAAACTTAGTCTCAAATGAAAGATGCAACGTTCCCATAGGCTGCTATTGAATTTCTAATGGATCCGACTTCCGGTTCCGGAATTACAGGGTGATAAGTACGAACACGCAGAAAATGTCGATTTTAATAAATTCTGCAATGAATGTATAAAGGTGAAAAATTTTCCAAAATATGTCCACTACTGCTTCGATTTGTAGTATTAGGTCACTAACATCCATTCAAAGTCTATTTGGCCACATTGGCCACCATCCTCGGTTCCGGAAGCCCCGGCGGAAGTATCTAAATTCAGAATAACAGTCACATCGGTTTCTCGGAGATGGCTAGACCGATTCGACTAAACTTGGCCTCAAATGAAAGGTATTGCGTCCCCGTAAATGGCTATTTAATTTCATCCCGATCCGACTTCCGGTTCCGGAGTTACAGGTTGTGGCGTGCGATCACATAGCAAATTGTGATTCAAACCGATACTCCGATGAAAGCAAAAAAGGTAAAAATTTCGCTAAAATGTCTCTCAAACAACTTAAATTTGCTGTTCTAGGTCACCGACGGCCAACCAAACTTTCGTTGACTACATTAACCACCATAGACGGTTCCGGAAGTGCCCGGGAAAAGCGGCCATCTTTCAAAATTTACGAACTCACATCAGTTTTCCGGAAATGGCTGGGCCAATTTTCACAAACTTAGTCCCAAATGATAGCTATAATATCCCCATAGATATCTATAAAGTTTCGTACGGATCGCTTATATGGTTCCGGAAATATAGACTAAACCGTCCGGTCACATATAAAATTCCCATATAAGCCGGAACTCAATTTTTTTTTCAAAGGGGGGACCCCATGAAATTTCAGAAATCGAATTCGTATTTTTGATGCCAAACATCTTTAAAATGCATGAAACGTCGAGATTTTATGTTATCTCGAAAAATTTTTTTTTATAAAAATCGACTTTTTGGGACTTTGCCGATTTTGCACCTTTTTGCCTTTCTCAATAGAAAGGTATTGCAATTGCTCTGAAAACCGACTTTTTAACGGAGGCCCGGAGGGCCGAGTGACATATACCATTCGATTCAGTTCGTCGAGTTCGGCAAATGTCTGTGTGTGTATGTATGTGTGTGTGTATGTGTGTGTGTATGTGACCAAAAATGTCACTCATTTTTCTCAGAGATGGCTGAACCGATTTTGACAAACTTAGTCTCAAATGAAAGGTGCAACGTTCCCATAGGCTGCTTTTGAATTTCTAATGGATCCGACTTCCGGTTCCGGAATTACAGGGTGATAAGTACGAACACGCAGAAAATGTCGATTTTAATAAATTCTGCAATGAATGTATAAAGGTGAAAAATTTTCCAAAATATGACCACTACTGCTTCGATTTGTAGTATTAGGTCACTAACATCCATTCAAAGTCTATTTGGCCACATTGGCCACCATCCTCGGTTCCGGAAGCCCCGGCGGAAGTATCTAAATTCAGAATAACAGTCACATCGGTTTCTCGGAGATGGCTAGACCGATTCGACTAAACTTGGCCTCAAATGAAAGGTATTGCGTCCCCGTAAATGGCTATTTAATTTCATCCCGATCCGACTTCCGGTTCCGGAGTTACAGGTTGTGGCGTGCGATCACATAGCAAATTGTGATTCAAACCGATACTCCGATGAAAGCAAAAAAGGTAAAAATTTCGCTAAAATGTCTCTCAAACAACTTAAATTTGCTGTTCTAGGTCACCGACGGCCAACCAAACTTTCGTTGACTACATTGACCACCATAGACGGTTCCGGAAGTGCCCGGGAAAAGCGGCCATCTTTCAAAATTTACGAACTCGCATCAGTTTCCCGGAAATGGTTAGGCTGATTTTCACAAACTTAGTCCCAAATGATAGCTATAATATCCCCACAGATGTCTATAAAATTTCGTACGGATCGCTTATATGGGTCCGGAAATATAGACTAAATCGTCCGGTCACATATGAAATTCCCATATAAGCCGGAACTCAAATTTTTTTTCAAAGGGGGGACCTCATGAAATTTCAGAAATCGAATTCGTATTTTTGATGGCAAACATCTTTAAAATGCATGAAACGTCGAGATTTTATGTTATCTCGAAAATTTTTTTTTTATAAAAATCGACTTTTTGGGACTGCCGATTTTGCACCTTTTTGCCTTTCTCAATAGAAAGGTATTGCAATTACTCTGAAAACCGACTTTTTAACGGAGGCCCGGAGGGCCGAGTGACATATACCATTCGATTCAGTTCGTCGAGTTCGGCAAATGTCTGTGTGTGTGTATGTATGTGTGTATGTATGTGTATGTGTGTGTATGTGACCAAAAATGTCACTCATTTTTCTCAGAGATGGCTGAACCGATTTTGACAAACTTAGTCTCAAATGAAAGATGCAACGTTCCCATAGGCTGCTATTGAATTTCTAATGGATCCGACTTCCGGTTCCGGAATTACAGGGTGATAAGTACGAACACGCAGAAAATGTCGATTTTAATAAATTCTGCAATGAATGTATAAAGGTGAAAAATTTTCCAAAATATGTCCACTACTGCTTCGATTTGTAGTATTAGGTCACTAACATCCATTCAAAGTCTATTTGGCCACATTGGCCACCATCCTCGGTTCCGGAAGCCCCGGCGGAAGTATCTAAATTCAGAATAACAGTCACATCGGTTTCTCGGAGATGGCTAGACCGATTCGACTAAACTTGGCCTCAAATGAAAGGTATTGCGTCCCCGTAAATGGCTATTTAATTTCATCCCGATCCGACTTCCGGTTCCGGAGTTACAGGTTGTGGCGTGCGATCACATAGCAAATTGTGATTCAAACCGATACTCCGATGAAAGCAAAAAAGGTAAAAATTTCGCTAAAATGTCTCTCAAACAACTTAAATTTGCTGTTCTAGGTCACCGACGGCCAACCAAACTTTCGTTGACTACATTAACCACCATAGACGGTTCCGGAAGTGCCCGGGAAAAGCGGCCATCTTTCAAAATTTACGAACTCACATCAGTTTTCCGGAAATGGCTGGGCCAATTTTCACAAACTTAGTCCCAAATGATAGCTATAATATCCCCATAGATATCTATAAAATTTCGTACGGATCGCTTATATGGTTCCGGAAATATAGACTAAACCGTCCGGTCACATATGAAATTCCCATATAAGCCGGAACTCAATTTTTTTTTTCAAAGGGGGGACCCCATGAAATTTCAGAAATCGAATTCGTATTTTTGATGCCAAACATCTTTAAAATGCATGAAACGTCGAGATTTTATGTTATCTCGAAAAAATTTTTTTTATAAAAATCGACTTTTTGGGACTTTGCCGATTTTGCACCTTTTTTCAGTTCAATATTACCGTGGCTGTTTTTTTCTTTTTCAAAATTTTAGAACTCGAATAATGATTTATTTTCCTGTATATAGTTGTCATGTGATGTATAATAATAAAATGTAATATATGCATTTAAAAGCTTTCAATGAATATAAACAACGCACACATTCTCGTGATTCATGATTGAGAAAGGCACAATTGCACCGCTAGGTGGATTAAAATAGGTTTTTTCAGTTCAATATTACCATGGCTATTTTTTCTTTTTCAAAATTTTAGAACTCGAATAATGATTTATTTTCCTGTATATAGTTGTCATGTGATGTATAATAATAAAATGTAATATATGCATTTAAAAGTTTTTAATGAATATAAACAACGCACACATTCTCGTGATTCATGATTGAGAAAGGCACAATTGCACCGCTAGGTGGATTAAAATAGGTTTTTTTTTTATAAAAATCGACTTTTTGGGACCGATTTCGCACCTTTTTTGCCTTTCCCAATAGAAAGTTATTGCAATTGCTCTGAAAACCGACTTTTTAACGGAGGCCCGGAGGGCCGAGTGACATATACCATTCGATTCAGTTCGTCGAGTTCGGCAAATGTCTGTGTGTGTATGTATGTGTGTGTGTATGTATGTGTGTGTGTGTGTATGTACGTCTGTGTGTGTGTACGCGAACACAATCTCACTCACTTTTCTCAGAGATGGATGAACCGATTTTTACAAATTTAGTCCCAAATGAAAGGTGCAACGTTCCCATAGGCTGCTATTGAATTTCTAATGGATCCGACTTCCGGTTCCGGAATTACAGGGTGATGAGTACGATCACGCCGAAAATGTCGATTTTAAGAAATTCTGCAATGAATGTATAATGGTGAAAATTTTTCCAAAATGTGACCACAACTGCTTCGATTTGTAGTACTAGGTCATTAACAGCCATTCAAAGTCTCTTTGGTCACATTGGGCACCATCATCGGTTCCGGAAGCCCCGGCGGAAGTATCCAAATTCAGAATAACAGTCACATCGGTTTCTCGGAGGTGGTTAGACCGAATCAACCAAACTTAGTCTCAAATGAAAGATGTTGCGTCCCCGTAAATGGCTATTAAATTTTATCCCCAACCGACTTCCGGTTCCGGAGTTACGGGTTGTGGCGTGCGATCACATAGCAAATTGTGATTCAAACCGATACTCCGATGGAAGCAAAAAAGGTAAAAATTTCGCTAAAATGTCTCTCAAATAACTTAACTTTGCAGTTCTAGGTCGCCGACGGCCAAACAAACTTTCGTTGACTACATTGACCACCATAGACGGTTCCGGAAGTGCCCGGGAAAAGCGGCCATCTTTCATAACTAGCAAACTCATATCAGTTTCTCGGAAATGGTTGGCCGATTTTCACAAACTTAGTCCCAAATGATAGCTATATTATCCCCACAGATGTCTGTAAAATTTCGCACGGACCGCTTGTATGGTTCCGGAAATATAGACTGAACGGTCCGGTCACACATGAAATTCCCATATAAGCCGGAACTCAAAATTTTTTTCAAAGGGGGGACCCCATGAAATTTCAGAAATCGAATTCGTATTTTTGATGCCAAACATCTTTAAAATGCATGAAACGTCGAGATTTTATGTTATCACGATTTTTTTTTTCAAATCGACTTTTTGGGACTTTGCCGATTTCGCACCTTTTTGCCTTTCTCAATAGAAAGGTATTGCAATTGCTCTGAAAACCGACTTTTTAACGGAGGCCCGGAGGGCCGAGTGACATATACCATTCGATTCAGTTCGTCGAGTTCGGCAAATGTCTGTGTGTGTATGTATGTGTGTATGTGCGTATGTGTGTGTGTATGTGACCAAAAATGTCACTCATTTTTCTCAGAGATGGCTGAACCGATTTTGACAAACTTAGTCTCAAATAAAAGATGCAACGTTCCCATAGGCTGCTATTGAATTTCTAATGGATCCGACTTCCGGTTCCGGAATTACAGGGTGATGAGAACGAACACGCAGAAAATGTCGATTTTAACAAATTCTGCAATGAATGTATAAAGGTGAATTTTTTTCCAAAATATGACCACAACTGCTTCGATTTGTAGTATTAGGTCACTAACATCCATTCAAAGTCTATTTGGCCACATTGGCCACCATCATCGGTTCCGGAAGCCCCGGCGGAAGTATCTAAATTCAGAATAACAGTCACATCGGTTTCTCGGAGATGGCTAGACCGATTCGACTAAGCTTGGCCTCAAATGAAAGGTATTGCGTCCCCGTAAATGGCTATTTAATTTCATCCCGATCCGACTTCCGGTTCCGGAGTTACAGGTTGTGGCGTGCGATCACATAGCAAATTGTGATTCAAACCGATACTCCGATGAAAGCAAACAAGGTAAAAATTTCGCTAAAATGTCTCTCAAACAACTTAAATTTGCTGTTCTAGGTCACCGACGGCCAACCAAACTTTCGTTGACTACATTGACCACCATAGACGGTTCCGGAAGTGCCCGGGAAAAGCGGCCATCTTTCATAACTAGCAAACTCATATCAGTTTCTCGGAAATGGTTGGGCCGATTTCCACAAACTTAGTCCCACATGATAGCTATATTATCCCCACAGATGTCTGTAAAATTCGCACGGATCGCTTATATGGTTCCGGAAATATAGACTGAACGATCCGGTCACACATGAAATTCCCATATAAGCCGGAACTCAAAATTTTTTCTAAATCGAATTTGTATTTTTGATGCCAAACATCTTTAGAATGCATGAAACGTCGAGATTTTATGTTATCTCGAAAAATTTTTTTTTATGAAAATCGACTTTTTGGGACTTTGCCGATTTCGCACCTTTTTTCAGTTCAATATTACCGTGGCTATTTTTTCTTTTTCAAAATTTTAGAACTCGAATAATGATTTATTTTCCTGTATATAGTTGTCATGTGATGTATAATAATAAAATGTAATATATGCATTTAAAAGTTTTTAATGAATATAAACAACGCACACATTCTCGTGATTCATGATTGAGAAAGGCACAATTGCACCGCTAGGTGGATTAAAATAGGTTTTTTAATATAGTTTTTCACTGCTAGAGATTCATTATACAAACATGGGAAAGAATAAAGAAATTGGATCCTCACCGTTGGGCTCAGCCAACATGTTCTTCAAACGTGACTGATGTGTCAAATGAAAGTGATGATTTTATTACTGCGATGTTCGGTGGGTCGCTTGCCACTGTTGATGCTTTAAGTACAACATTTCAACAGCAGCTACGAGCACTCCAAGCTGAACAGCTTCAAAGTACAAAATATGACGTATGGAGTCATTGGATGAACCGAAAAACGAGCCATCCTGAGCTATCTGCTGTAGCATCTGTAGTCATGTCTGTACCAGCCACCCAATCTACAGTAGAAAGATCGTGCCCTGGCATTAATCCTTTCACCCCATCGTTCAACATTGGCAGAGGATACGCTTGAACACATTCTACTTGTCAAATTGAATAAGGATATTTACGAGCAAACTATTGCAACCTCTTACAACTGTGACTCCATTCCCCAAGAAAACAATTCACAGTCGAACCCAGAGTTTAACTAAATGTAAATTTTTAATATTAGTTTTGCTTCGCAAAATATATATATAATCACAACTAATAAATAACACCACAAGTTTCATTTTCTTTGTATTCGCACAGCATCGTCACTATAGTACAAGAAAACCAAAGTCTCTCCTATTCAA
This sequence comes from Topomyia yanbarensis, assembly GCF_030247195.1. NCBI lineage: Eukaryota > Metazoa > Arthropoda > Insecta > Diptera > Culicidae > Topomyia > Topomyia yanbarensis. Next base: position 213,854,711 of record NC_080671.1, on the reverse strand, counting down.
ACAAGCGATTGAAACAGAAATCCGTTTCATATTCAGTTATATGACGGCTTAATGCCATATTTTTTAAGTAAAATAAGCATATGAAATATATTTCATTAGTATGTGTTTGTATTACAGTAATAGTATATGAGTATCCGAAAACATGCTGTGAGCAAATTCTTTGAAACGCCGGAAGTTTGATTTGCTTCGCCGGGTACATGCCGTACACACTGTACCAAATTCTGCATTCTGTAGTTAGCAGACTGACAAATCAAACTACGCGCAGCAGCTGGGAGAAGAAACACATACGAAGCCTAAAGAGGAGAGCGGATAAAGCAGCGATTACAACATCGAAATGAACCTGCATAATATCCACCAATCATCTATGCTTATCTAGAATTTAAGCAAGCTGATGTTGTCATTTTTGTCCACAGCACACACAAGAGAAAACTTTCTTTCTTATTCAATCTCATTGAAAACAAAGTTTATGATTTAATTTGAAATGTATTTTGTTTGGGCTCTGCAAATTGGAAATATTACTTGCAAGAGCTTCAGCACTCAATTTTGCGAAACTTCAATACTGCAATGATGATGATCAATGATCACAAATAATACACAACGCGACAAGAGTCGCCACGACCTGCTGTAACAAGCCTCAAATCCAACGACTTTGCTATCATCATTCCACCAGTGATTCAGAACCGTTTGTCAAGTTTGAGCTCCTTAAATCAACGAGAAAATACGAATTAAGCATTACTCAAATGAAACCACTGAGAACTCACCTTCAATGCATAACACGTCGCACATTCCAACAAATCAGCCTGACATGTCAGTCTATTTTATCCCAAAGCATTATCGGAACAATCCAGTAAACTGCGGGTATTTTTCAAGTATCTGGAGTTCCTGACTGCCGCTACTGGACCACCTCCCGGACGGACGGATCATTATACACACCAAGTAGAAATCTAAATTTTTGAACTGCAAACTGACACACTTCTCTACGCTATGGAGTTCTTTTGCTGAAACCAAAGAAAATATAAAAAGTATGGAAACAGAATATGCTTGGCTGTCCACTTACCACTTGATTCTCCCATTTTAGCAATGTACAAGTCGTTATAGAGTTTAAACCACTGGACTTTGTTTCACACCACACATTCTACATTTTGACCTATACTTTTGTTTACATTTAATGCTCTAGTCGAACGCATTGTTACTAAATACTGGTGCAAAGTGCAAGGTAAATCTCAGATATTTTAATGGAATTGAATTTAAAAGGAAACTAATAGAAATCACTGTGCTACTATGTTTATGTGATAAAACATTAGGGTTTGACATAAATTTTGGGATTTTGTAGAAGTGTTTTGGAATCATTTTGTTGATATTTGCGCTTCATCATGTGTGGAAATAATTGAATGAATGATGATTTTTTACAGTGCATTGCTTCTGTTGCATCAAGATGTATTAGTAAAGGATAGGGTGTATCAGGATTACTTTTATATGTCTTAATGATTATGAAATAATTCGCAATTGTTATAGAGAATTGCCAATAATCCGTAAATGTGATGAAATAAAATAATACAATGAGTATTGTCGATAAATTCCCCTAAAAAGCAATACGTTTTTCCGATTTACTTTTACTTTCGAAAATATGCCTACCATTTATTCAATACCATGGTATGTATAGAATACTTGACAATCAGTAACTGCTTTAGTGTGTTCACGATTTGTTTTCCTCTACCTATCACAATGTTCTGATAGATGGAGGAAAACAAATCGAAAAGAGCTTTTCGGTCGGATTATTTGCAGGGTGGATCCCGACCAACCGGTATTGTACGTCTCCGGCAGAAGTTTCACAGTGGCACAGAGCACCATCATAAATACGTTAGGCAAGCTATTTAAAACGTTTGAGTTAACTGATAGTTTTACATATGACAGCTGGAGGAAAACAAACCCCCAAGTAGTGTGAGTGAAATGATTTGCATAGAACTCTATAGCTATGTATAAAGAACATATTTACAAATCTGCATTAGTGTGATATCATGATAGCTGGCGTTAGAATAGTTCATCTCGTCCTCCCGTTAGTCCGATACGATGCACTTTGGTCATACGAGCGTCCAACACCTGGCAACCAAAACTATTTGGCCGTAATAATTGTAGGAACAAACCCCAAGTAGTGTGTGTGAAATAATTTGCATAGGACTGTATAGTTTATAGTTCATTTTCGTTCGTTTGACTGGTAGTACTGGAGTGAACTTTTAGTAACATCATTTCATGCCTACATCGACTTCCATAGGATAAAATGTTTCAAATGAACACATGCTCCCATTCAATAGAAGATGAATTTTAGTATTTCATTTGAAGAAGTATGTCAATCGATCGAGTGAATAGGAACAAATGGAAACTGAATGGTTGCCATTCTCATTATCATTGAAATATTAATATTGATAATGAAAAATTACTGCACTGCCCACCATAATAGGGTTTATTTTATGTAAGAGGTTTACCTCTTTACCCTATATTCGAAGCAGAAGACGAAGCTTCTTATTTTGATACTGATTTCACTAAATAATCCCCCTACAAGTGAAATAATGTTTTAAACAGATTGTTTAGCAAATATAATGAAATGATGAGTTCATTAAATATGTAGGATATACGTTAGCCTTCGCCTATTCAAGCAATTCCATTACAAGAATCCAACATTTGTACAATATTTTCTTGAACTTTCATTGCAAAGTATTAAAAATTGGATGAGTGACATTGAATTTTCAGGAGGAAACTCGAAAAAATGCGGTGTACACACTAACTTAAAACCTCCTATACTAATCATTTAGAAATTTCGCAGAGTTCTTTCTCACATCATTGCCCAGGTACCTATGGGAGTGCTTTACAGCATCATCATTATTTTTAAAATAACATGTTAACTTATATATACGCGAACGGAGGTCTTAGTGGAATGTACGTAATGTTTCAAAGCTTTTCTTCCATTTAATTCCACTATGTTTGTGGAACATAGTGGAATTAAATGGAAGAAAAGCTTCGAAACATTATGTTAATTGATTTTTAACGAATATATTGCCTTCAAAGTTCTATGAAAAATTCGAAAAAATAAAGGCTGCTCTCATTACTCTTTATCATCCTTACTTATAGCAAAAACATTTTCTGAGACCTTTGGCACCAAAACATTAGTTACGTTGTCCAGTCTTAGCCGATTTCTAGAAAGTTTTAGAGAGAACAACTACACCTTTCCAAAGGTATGCTGTATTATTCTGTTATGAAAGAAATATTGTGCTAAATTGCGACAATAATAAGAAAATTGTCATGTTTTGCCTTTTTTCATGACAAATATGCAAATGGTTCAACATTCTTCCAAAGGCACGTCATGGTTCTAATAATAATTCGGAAGAGCATTTAATTCTGTTATACATCAATTTGGGGGCATGCAACATTTTTCAAAACTTTTTGTGCTGCACTATAACCTATGCTAGATCACTTGAAAATTTAAAAAATCACTATAGCACCGTGAAATGAGTTATGATGAAGTTTTGGTAACAAATTCTTAATCCACCTGGACAGTGCGTAACGAATAAACGGTTTGCTTCAATAGAAACATGTGTGTCGCGTTTTAGCTTAGCTATGGGTGCCATGCGTCAAAAAACGTAGCAATTTTTGATACCTAACTACTTCTTCCTAAACGAGTATTATATTTCAATAATAGATCGCTTGGCAAATTTTGGCCCCTTAAGGAGGGTACTGTACTATTTTATCACTTACGAGGCCTACAATCGATGAAATTTCTATAAATTAGCACCAACACGTTTGCTTCGTTCCTAAGAACCACTAGTAAAATAATAAATGGGCCGAGAATGGTGGAATACTTCTGTTTGAGTGCAACGAAAACTCTAATCGGGAGCCCAGAATATCACACTACCATTTAAGTCAAAAGATAGTACAAATATATGGCGGACACTACTCTAACCAATGGTTTCAAATGGGTTAAGAGCTAATTGTAATAGGGCGAAAAGAGGCTCATGACCCTATACATATTTGAAAAGTATGTATATATGTAACAGTTGAATTGCTTCATGCAACGCCTAACTATACATTCATTTCAAAAACAAAAATATACATCAGAAATAAGCTTTGCACACGCATCAAACCCATATAACAAAACCTCATAGCAACTAATCATTACCTCCTCACAAGGCGTGTGAGAACATCACAAACTCCTCTTGAACCATCATGAGGTGTAGCCCACTCTCCTCCACGGAGCAAATATCCCATGCGTAATAAAATATTTATCTACATCATTTCGTTGAGCAAGAGAGGAACTCTCATCGGGTCCTCACACACAACGGTAGAGATGCTCCCGTTGCATCATTCTTTTCTACCTCATCCTGCGGGAGGGATATTAGCCCTCATTGTGTTTTGAAGTGTTTATAACAAGTCTGCAACAACCATACCGTCCTACACCAAAAACGTCATATCCACGATTGGAATCCGATCGATGTGGAAGAAATTTCGTATCGAAATGCTGATATCGGTTTGCATTTTGAAAATTCGGCTTCTAAAAAGATTGCCTTTTGAAATTTAGCCTTCCATAAAGTTTGCCTTATGAAATTCAGCCTCGTGAAAAGTTTGCCTTTTGAAATTTCGCCTTTTGATTTTTCAGCCTTTAGAATTGGCCTTATAAAAATTCGGCCTTATGATTTTCAGCCTTATGGTCTCGACCTCTAAAAAGATGTGGCGTAGAGACATTAGTCAACCGAACACTGACTAATGTGGCTACGCCACATCTCTTTTTTGGTGTACTGTCCGACGCAGCAGGGGGAGGCATTGATTAACCCGTCGCTGGAACTGCAAGCAAACCGGCGATCCTCTCGTTTGCCCGTTTACTCAAATATAGTGACTATAGCTAATTTAAAGCCGACTGAGCGGCAGCGAAGTCGAACAGTGTGTGTGTGTGTGTGTGTGTGTGTGTGTGTGTGTGTGTGTGTGTGTATACAGTCGTGATTCGCTGGTTGGACACTTTTTAACTGGACCGCTTTTTAGTTGGACTTCCGCTAGTTGAACCATTGTCCAACTAAAAAGCATCCGAACGTCAAAATCTCATGTCAAATTGACTTTGACAATGTATCTAACAATCTTTTACACTACTAATATCTTCTTTGGAGAATTTTTGAAATTTGTCGGTCGGTCCAACTAGCGAATTAAATTCGGTAGTAGGGCATAGGCTGTGGCCCAATCAACGAATGTCCGGCAGTGCTTTTATGGAAGAAACATGTCTGCATCTATGTAATGATTATATTTGTTTTCATCTACAGATGTACACATGTTTGACCCTGGAAATGAAAGGCGATAACTCTATCGTACATTCAACGACCCATTTCAAGAATGCCTGTTACTACACGTACATTCTGAGGCCGCTTTCATGTACAATGAACCTCTCGCGAATACATCCACGCATCAATTGGATATTTGCAATATATTCGCACTTCCAGAATGAAAAATATTTTTGACTCTGGCAGGTATTTACAAAAAGGAAATTAAAAGGAAAATCTGATTAAATTCATTAAATTAATTTTCCAGGCGCTGCAGGCGCAAAGCGGAACGAATGGGCGTATTTTTTCGCGTCTTGCTTCACATACTTCAACGGCAAAGTTGTGACGACAAATTTCTAAGCAAAATCAAACTTTTCTCGCGATATCTCAAACTACTAACACGTAACTCAACAGGAAAAACTACCCGCTAAACGACTGATTTAATTTTCCTGTTGAATATACTGTATATCACTGAAACACTTTGAAAAATATTGGACGTTAACGACAACACGTCCGGACGATTCGCCAGAGCGGCAGCGAAGTCGAACAGTACACCAAAAAGCAATGTGGCGTAGCCACATTAGTCAGTGTTCAGTTGACTAATGTGGCTATGTCACATCGTTTTCTGGTGCACTGTCCGACTTCGCTACCGCGCAGTCGGCTTTAATCTACACTGCTAAAAATCCAAGCTTATATTTTATGTATTTTTTTTGAGGTCGCTAGCCGTGCATTGAAGATTTCCTAAAACTCTGAACTAGGCCCCGTCGAGTCCAGTTCGTCAGCTGTCCGTCTCGTCCTGTCGTGTCTGGGGCTTCCAGGTCACATGCATTCACCAGAAGATACTAGCTTATGTCAGCTTAATTGTGCACTGGTTTCGTAGAATCGAGGCGATCATCGAAATGATAGATCCTACGAGTGAATGCACTTGGCCCAGTCACCTGTCGAGCATTTGTATATTTGCGTGTGTGAAGGTTTACGTGTGTATGGGAAGTGTTGCGTGTTGAGATATGTGTGTTACCTGTAAGTAATATGTTAATACAAATATGTAAAATGTTAAAATAAGACATGTGTAATATGCTACTTGCAGTTTGTTGGTCGTTCCTACTTATCTGATTCAATTGAGTATGAAAGTACATCTCATTTTTTCTAAAACCTGGCGACGTCTGATGGCAGCGAATAGTCATTGTTGACAGCAATGTTGCCCTTTTATGTTAAAATAAGGCCATTGCAAATCTTTTTTAAAAATTATGTCACCCCCCCCCCCCCCTTCAAAATCGCTGAAAAAAATCAGGGGGCAAATAATTTTTTTATGATAATCAAAATTCAAAAAATTGTCACGTTTTATAGAGCAACAATAGCTGCCATAGAGTTTTGCTTTTCGTAACTGAAAACTATTATGGTAGTTTTAGAAATTACCATTCCATGATAATTTTTATTTTGACCATTCTCGGGTAAATGTAAATTTTAAATGAGATCATCGATCCAGTCCAACATCAAATGAAACGTTTGCTGGTCGCGGAAGGAAGGACCCATCTGTGTATTATCAAACGAAAATCTCATGGCAAGGCTAATACAGACCGACTTCTGAATCGATTTCATTTTCAACGCAACAGTCGATAGAGACATAATCGATCGTTGCATTCGAAAATAAATTCGATAAGGAAACAATCTGAATTCAAATCAGACTCCTGGCGATTTATATGTTGTTCAATATTCAGTATACATGAGCTTTACCGAAATGTTTTTGACAATTAAAGATTTCATATGGGATCGTAGTGTTCATACCGTATTTCCGCAGCCATATGTGCGATTCTTATGAACTTGATCAGATCAAAATCTGCTACCAAACCTTCCATTTAAGGCTAAGCTTGAAAATCGAATAAGTCGTTTTCCAAGAAGCCGAAGAGACATTAATTCTGAAATATTCCAAGAACCAGAAACGTGCGAAATTTTCGAGATAGACGCTGGAATCAAAAGAACTTTGTCTGGCCATCAGCGATCAAGAATGCTCTAGCAAAGCTAAATATAGATCTTACAAATAATGGTATCATCGGCACTTACCGCAGGGGGAACCGGCAATCCATTATCGATGTCAATTTTTGTAGCCTTGGAGTAACCGGAAAGATGGACTGAAAAGTGTGCGAGGATATATCCACAGCGACCACCAAGCGATCTGGTACAGCATTGATAACAGGACTATGAACCAAACATGAATTTGAATATGTGGGAGATATATAAACGAGTGAAGATGGAAAACAGCGATTTTTCACAGGAACGTGTCCGTCGAAGAACTTGAATTTGAAGGTATCCTCTTCAACCTAAATGCGAACGAGTTCACGGCACTACTAACAAGGGCGTGTAATGCGACCATACCAAGGGATGGGAAACCGAGAAACGGTCGCCGGGTGCAATACGACGATTATCGATCTACGTATAAGTTGCCTCCGAGCTTGGAGAAGAAGTCGGAGATCACTTCGGTTTCTCATCTCGCTCAGTTCAGAAGCTAGAAATCGCTCCGCTGCAATAGCAGGGCAAATAATCAAATTTACCCGCGCGACGCTTGGTCTATTTGCAAAGAAAAAATTGATTCCTTCTGCCTAGTGTGTGAAACGTGAACAAACAATGAGTGACAATGCAAAGCAAAAGTATATCACGATGCGGGCAAACTGTGTTGCTGTTGACTACACGAAATATCCGGTAATACCATCAATTCATGAAGGGGAGCAAATATTCAAGGTGAACTTGAAGTTCAACGTAGCTTGCGGTACTTTATTAGTCAAGCAGAATCATTCGCTTCCCAGAACAACATGAAACACGTCATCGAATGTAATGACATTTTATACAGTATCCCAACGTATATAGATGTTGACAGTATTGAAATAAAGATACATGACCTGGTACCACGTACTAGTTCCTTCGCTATCAAACAAATCCTGTCAAAATACGGAGAGGTGAATAGTGTTAAGGAAGATACTTGGAGGAACTTCTTCCCAAGACTCCGCAACGGCGTTCGTGTGGTGAGAATGCGTCCGACAAAACCTATTCCCTCTCACTTGATTTTCACATGCAAATTACCTCATGGTGTTGAATATTCTCAACGAACACTAGTCACAAACCTGTCATTATTGTGATCATCCGCTACACCACGGGAAACCTTGCGCAGAGACTGCTAAAGAAATTCCACCTGATACGACCAAAGCCGGTATACAATCATCGTATGTTAAACCACAACCAGTTGGTAAACCAACGACTGCAGACCGGGCATTCACAAGCACCAGCTTAACAACGATCGGCCCCAGTACCACTAAACCAACTGCCATTACCAACATCGAAGTAACAACGATTACAGCAAATGTTTCTAAACCAACAACCAACACCACCAATAAGGAATCTAATACCGATGAAGAAGGATTTACAATAGCGACCCGTAAGCACAAACTACAAATAAGAACATCCGACGATGAGCAAGATGAATGCAGTACCGATGATGACATGGACGTAAACGAAAACGCGAGAGAAGACGGAGCAAATGACCCCCAAGGTGCGCTCCACGGCTCAGTTGTGCTAACGCATTGAGCCGTGTAAAATATATTTAAAATTAAAACAGATGTCAGAAAGCTCAAGGGAAGCGAGCTGCAAGAACCGCTCTCAACAAAGCAGTCAAGCTGTACAAGAAAGCCTTGCCACAAAGCCAACGCGAATTTCCTTAGGAGAGACCTACAAAATTGGCATAACAAAGATAAAAGGCTCAGCTGCACCACCTGAAAGGTGCCCGGAAAAGATGGAGGTCACCATCGAAAGGTTTTCCCCACAACATGAATCTATTTTCGCCGTACAGTGAGGAGGTTGATCACAAAGATGAAGATCGATTTACCAACAAACAGCTTATCGAGATGGCGAAAGCCATAAAAGTGAAGTGATACATGAGAGCCCGGATATATTCAAAACGATCCGATAATTGGAAGCGACAAAAGCTGATGTTGCTTGCGATGCCGGGACAACATGGAGATCTTTCAGCGTAGTCAATATATCCCTTGGTAATGTTAGAGAAAAGGAGTAATCCTGAACAAGCTAACGAAGTACGCGGACCGTGAGAACGGCATCTCATGTAATTCGGCTTCCTTATAGGCAGGACTACAGTGAAATCCATCCAAACGGTTGTGGGAGCTTTGGAGACAGCAGAGATAAGGATATCGTTTTTGCGTGGTGGTTCCCTTAGACGTGAAGAATGCTTCAATAGTACTGGCTGGGAAGCAATCGCCCATTCGCTGTACAGCATGAAAAACTCTGCAAGATATTATAGAGCTACTTTCAGTACCGAACATTACGAGACAGACAAGGGAGAATCACAACTACAACTGACGTTCCTCGACTCGACGCTGTGGAACGCAGTGTACGATGGAGTATTGAAGCTGAACCTTCCCAGAGATATAACGATTTTCGGCTTCACGGATGATGTGGTGTTCCAAGTAATCGGACAATCGCTAGAAGAGGAGACACTCGACACGGAGACGATTGCCCATCATAAAACAGAGTTGGTGATGACTAGCAGCCGAAAGACAGCGCGGTGGGAAAATATATCATCGATTTGAACTTTTAAAGTTACGATGATTATGTTAAGGGGAAGGCTGTGAGAGCAACCACAGCTTTGCTTGAGGCGCCAGTATACTGGGCATTACGAACCAGCTGGAATCGCCGGACCGAAGCATGTGAGCAGACTAGTTTCAACGTCAGGGACAAGATCGAGTAGGTCGAGTGAAGCACCAGCGGTGGGTCCTCGAGTTTTCAACGAACCGGAAGCAGCGAACCAGAAGCTACGCTCCATCCGGTATCGCCGAACCGTCCTCTCCAAGTACTGGTTGGCCCTTTGAGCAGGATTTATGGACTATGCGAGAAGATTGCGACAAAACTGGGAGCTAATTGACTCACGCAACAGGCATCGGTATCGGGAGAACTTCCGACGAGGAATTGAGATGGCTCGCGAAAACAGGAACTAAATGGTTCACAGAAACGGGAGCCAAACGGCTAACGGAAGTTCACCACTGCGATTAGCCGGATATGTGTTCGGAGCTAAACCGCCCTAATGTATCATTTTGTCTTAAGACTGAATCAGCCTCCCCACGATATAACACTTCGATGCAGTGGAACAAAAGGAAGGAAGAGAAGTAAGGACTATTAGTAGCGGTTACGCACAAAAGTGAATCCCACCTAGAGCCAATGCACTTTTGAAGCTATTTAACCATACTATAAAACATACAGACATTTTCAGATATCGACGAACTGAATCTAGTGGTATATGACACTCGACACTCCGGGTGTAGCTTAAAAAGTCGAATTTCAGAGTGATTGCACAGTCTTCCTTATATGAAAAAGGCAAAAAATGAACTGATGATTGCTATACATTTCACAAATCCGTACGACTATCAAATGAATTTATTTGATATGGCTACCTTCTGCGCAACAAGATGGAGAAAACTGCAAAGATTTCGAAGATGTACACGGAACCGAGCCGAATTACTATCATGTACCAAACAAACAAATCTACAAGTCTTCAATCACAAGCGATAAACCAAAGCTGATGTTTCCACTAGAGTTTGAAAAAGTATAGTATGCACAGGATGTACGTTCGCCAGGCTACTGTATACGAAATACGCAATAGAAAAAAATATCAGAGAAAACCATATCTGAGATGAATAATTCCATTGACGCACACTTTACCTTTGGATTCATTCCAGAATGTTTTCAAAAAGTCCATAAGTGAAATGTTGCAATCCTGTTTCTGTACATTGTTATCAAGCAGGTTTCCCTTTGACCGATTTTCATGCCTTGTGTGTACAGTCGGTCCATCTGCCGCCACAACGGAACGAAATCTATTCAAGCAACCAAAAGTTAATACCTTAAAGTACTCTTAAATGTTTACATTAAGTTCTTAGAGAACTTTCAAGCTTTTATTGCTAATTTAGAAATTGCACTGTTGGGAAAATTATTTAAAACGAAAACTTTAGCGTCCCTTTCCTATGTGAACTTTTGATTGATTCAGTAATGTTTGCTTGAATTTTTCTAGTAAAACAAATAGCTCAACCCCGCTATACGAAATCACCCTGCGGAAACGTCCACGAGAACAATCGAAAGAAAATGCAAAAAGATAAAAAGAATTGTGTTTATTAAAATAAATATTTATTTTTTGTTTGCCCCCCCCCCTTCAGAAAAAAATTTGCACTTGGACATAATTTTTAAAAAAGATTTGTAATGGCCTAACTCGAAGAGGTCATCAGAGGAATATGACGCATGAGACCGAAAATAAATAAAATAAAATAAAATAAAGAGTAGAGTTAGTACTGTTATTGAGTATTAATTGAACAACACACATGTACCATGAAATAAAACTACTTGGAATATAAATATAAATATAAAGGTTGGAAAATCAAAAGGCGCAATTTCAAAAGGCAAACTTTATGGAAGGCTAAATTTCAAAAGGCAATCTTTTTAGAAGCCGAATTTTCAAAATGCAAATCGATATCAGCATTTCGATACGAAATTTCTTCCACATCGATCAGATTCAAATCGTGGATATGACGTTTTTGGTGTAGGACGGTATGGTTGTTGCCAGACTTGTTATAAACACTTCGACACACAATGAGGGCTAATATCCCTCCCGCAGGATGAGGTAAAAAAGAATGATGCAACGGGAGCATCTCTACCGTTGTGTGTGAGGACCCGAAAAATGAGAGAGTTCCTCTCTTGCTCAACGAAACGATGTAGATAAATATTTTATCACCCATGGGATATTTGCTCCGTGGAGGAGAGTGGGCTACACCTCACGATTCAAGAGGAGTTTGTGATGTCCTCACACGCCTTGTGAGGAGGTAATGATTAGTTGATATATATATATATATATATATATATATATATATATATATATATATATATATATATATATATATATATATATATATATATATATATATATATATATATATATATATATATATATATATATATATATATATATATATATATATATATATATATATATATATATATATATATATATATATATATATATATATATATATATATATATATATATATATATATATATATATATATATATATATATATATATATATATATATATATATATATATATATATATATATATATATATATATATATATATATATATATATATATTGTTTGGTTCATAAGTAAGAATCTCTCGAGGGGTGATTTACTGTCATATTTGGAGCAAAAAATCGTTCTACAGCTACCATCAAATCTCAACCGTTACAGAGTTATTGAACTTTTTGTGTAAAAACTTGTTCATCTTGAAACAACTCTAACTCAAAAAGTATACCTCGTATTTTAAATCTTTTAGTGCCATTGGAAAGGTGAGAATTTTCTATTGAATAATGTTCTCATACCTTTCAGATAATTAGTTTTAATTACCTTTTAGCTGTAAAGTAGTTGAAAGTTAATGTTTTTGATGAGGTTTTTGTTAATTTTCTCAAAGGAGACACTCGACACGGAGACGATTGCCCATCATTAAACAGAGTTGGTGATGACTAGCAGCCGAAAGACAGCGCGGTGGGAAAATATATCATCGATTTGAACTTTTAAAGTTACGATGATTATGTTAAGGGGAAGGCTGTGAGAGCAACCACAGCTTTGCTTGAGGCGCCAGTATACTGGGCATTACGAACCAGCTGGAATCGCCGGACCGAAGCATGTGAGCAGACTAGTTTCAACGTCAGGGACAAGATCGAGTAGGTCGAGTGAAGCACCAGCGGTGGGTCCTCGAGTTTTCAACGAACCGGAAGCAGCGAACCAGAAGCTACGCTCCATCCGGTATCGCCGAACCGTCCTCTCCACGTACTGGTTGGCCCTTTGAGCAGGATTTATGGACTATGCGAGAAGATTGCGACAAAACTGGGAGCTAATTGACTCACGCAACAGGCATCGGTATCGGGAGAACTTCCGACGAGGAATTGAGATGGCTCGCGAAAACAGGAACTAAATGGTTCACAGAAACGGGAGCCAAACGGCTAACGGAAGTTCACCACTGCGATTAGCCGGATATGTGTTCGGAGCTAAACCGCTCTAATGTATCATTTTGTCTTAAGACTGAATCAGCCTCCCCACGATATAACACTTCGATGCAGTGGAACAAAAGGAAGGAAGAGAAGTAAGGACTATTAGTAGCGGTTACGCACAAAAGTGAATCCCACCTAGAGCCAATGCACTTTTGAAGCTATTTAACCATACTATAAAACATACAGACATTTTCAGATATCGACGAACTGAATCTAGTGGTATATGACACTCGACACTCCGGGTGTAGCTTAAAAAGTCGAATTTCAGAGTGATTGCACAGTCTTCCTTATATGAAAAAGGCAAAAAATGAACTGATGATTGCTATACATTTCACAAATCCGTACGACTATCAAATGAATTTATCTGATATGGCTACCTTCTGCGCAACAAGATGGAGAAAACTGCAAAGATTTCGAAGATGTACACGGAACCGAGCCGAATTACTATCATGTACCAAACAAACAAATCTACAAGTCTTCAATCACAAGCGATAAACCAAAGCTGATGTTTCCACTAGAGTTTGAAAAAGTATAGTATGCACAGGATGTACGTTCGCCAGGCTACTGTATACGAAATACGCAATAGAAAAAAATATCAGAGAAAACCATATCTGAGATGAATAATTCCATTGACGCACACTTTACCTTTGGATTCATTCCAGAATGTTTTCAAAAAGTCCATAAGTGAAATGTTGCAATCCTGTTTCTGTACATTGTTATCAAGCAGGTTTCCCTTTGACCGATTTTCATGCCTTGTGTGTACAGTCGGTCCATCTGCCGCCACAACGGAACGAAATCTATTCAAGCAACCAAAAGTTAATACCTTAAAGTACTCTTAAATGTTTACATTAAGTTCTTAGAGAACTTTCAAGCTTTTATTGCTAATTTAGAAATTGCACTGTTGGGAAAATTATTTAAAACGAAAACTTTAGCGTCCCTTTCCTATGTGAACTTTTGATTGATTCAGTAATGTTTGCTTGAATTTTTCTAGTAAAACAAATAGCTCAACCCCGCTATACGAAATCACCCTGCGGAAACGTCCACGAGAACAATCGAAAGAAAATGCAAAAAGATAAAAAGAATTGTGTTTATTAAAATAAATATTTATTTTTTGTTTGCCCCCCCCCCCCTTCAGAAAAAAATTTGCACTTGGACATAATTTTTAAAAAAGATTTGTAATGGCCTAACTCGAAGAGGTCATCAGAGGAATATGACGCATGAGACCGAAAATAAATAAAATAAAATAAAATAAAGAGTAGAGTTAGTACTGTTATTGAGTATTAATTGAACAACACACATGTACCATGAAATAAAACTACTTGGAATATAAATAAAAATATAAAGGTTGGAAAATCAAAAGGCGCAATTTCAAAAGGCAAACTTTATGGAAGGCTAAATTTCAAAAGGCAATCTTTTTAGAAGCCGAATTTTCAAAATGCAAATCGATATCAGCATTTCGATACGAAATTTCTTCCAGATCGATCAGATTCAAATCGTAGATATGACGTTTTTGGTGTAGGACGGTATGGTTGTTGCCAGACTTGTTATAAACACTTCGACACACAATGAGGGCTAATATCCCTCCCGCAGGATGAGGTAAAAAAGAATGATGCAACGGGAGCATCTCTACCGTTGTGTGTGAGGACCCGAAAAATGAGAGAGTTCCTCTCTTGCTCAACGAAATGATGTAGATAAATATTTTATCACCCATGGGATATTTGCTCCGTGGAGGAGAGTGGGCTACACCTCACGATTCAAGAGGAGTTTGTGATGTCCTCACACGCCTTGTGAGGAGGTAATGGTTAGTTGATATATATATATATATATATATATATATATATATATATATATATATATATATATATATATATATATATATATATATATATATATATATATATATATATATATATATATATATATATATATATATATATATATATATATATATATATATATATATATATATATATATATATATATAGGGTGTTTGGTTCATAAGTAAGAATCTCTCGAGGGGTGATTTACTGTCATATTTGGAGCAAAAAATCGTTCTACAGCTACCATCAAATCTCAACCGTCACAGAGTTATTGAACTTTTTGTGTAAAAACTTGTTCATCTTGAAACAACTCTAACTCAAAAAGTATACCTCGTATTTTAAATCTTTTAGTGCCATTGGAAAGGTGAGAAAATTTTCTATTGAATAATGTTCTCATATCTTTCAGATAATTAGTTTTAATTACCTTTTAGCTGTAAAGTAGTTGAAAGTTAATGTTTTTGATGAGGTTTTTGTTAATTTTCTCAAAATAATGAATTATGATTATAGCAATATCTATTATCCAAAAGTTGGGTTTGAGGACGATTCATAATTTGTTCTTCAACATAATATAATCCAGTTTCAAACACACCCAAGCGCAAACGCGAAGATGATTCGCTCAAAACAAAAATTCCTATTATTCGTGGATCCAAAGCTGCGTTTGAAACAATAAAAACAATTTCACCACCTGAGGAGCTGTTATGGGTTTACTTGTCAGCATTCGATCCCAGCACGACGGATGATGAAGTTTCTACCCTTGTGAAAGATTGTCTGGGGGAGAATCTGCAACCGAGAATAGTTCGTCTAGTTCTTAAGGACAAGGATCTCTCATCTCTGAGCTTCATTACTTTCAAAGTTGGCGTTAGCAAATCATACAGGGATAAGGCTCTGTCCAAAGACTCTTGGCAGGAGAACATCTACTTCCGTGAATTTGTGACCAATTCAAAAATCCAACGACCTATCATCAGGATTGCGGCGGAGAAGAATCAATCTGGTGGTGGACAGTAGCGCCAAGCTGTTCCGGATAAACTCGTCTGGCCAACTTCTTGTACCCCGGCGAGCAATCTCGGTCTACCTGACGAATCGGCGACTTCTTCTGTGTCAGGTAAAGCCAAGAAAGGTATATGTCCTTCCGAAGCAATACAAGATGCTGCACGCCCTCAATGTAAATTTCACTTACAGTCTGCTGATGAAAACAACTCTACCACCGCTGTGAATCTTCAATGTCAAAAACAAAATTTTGATCCCACCGTAACGAGCACGTCTCTTCATAGCACATTCGGTTCTACAACGATCACAGAAGGACTAAGCACTCTATGCTATGCTGGTATGACTCATCGCACCCTGGGACGCACTGCAGCTAGCACTATGGAAGCCCTTGATCCCCCTGCCACAGTCGAGCCATTGCAGCCAGCTTTCACCAGTCGTCCCGGTCCCATGTGCAGGAGTGGTGAAGGGGTCTTCCAAATCGATACCAACGGCAAGTACGAACCTGATTTTGTTAATGCAAGCATTGATCAGCTCCTCGCTTCCAGTCAATCGCGGCATTCAAACCTACACATATATTATCAGAATGCCGGCGGTATGAATTCAGGAATCGACGATTATTTGATAGCAAGCTCGGATGAATGCTTCGACATAATCGCCCTCACAGAGACGTGGCTTAGCGATAGCACTCTGTCAGTGCAAGCATTTGGTGCCAACTACGATGTTTTCCGTACTGATCGCAGCTCACGCAACAGTCTCAAGGCTACCGGCGGCGGGGTACTTGTGGCTATCCATCGTCGATTGAAAGCGCAACTGATTGACGATACTTTGGGGGTCTGTGTCGAGCAGGTGTGGGTGCGAATCAAACTGGCTGGCTACGCACTTTTTCTTTGCGTGGTTTATCTCCCACCGGACCGCACTCGCTACTCGACATTGGTTGATTCACATACTGAGTCACTGGAACGGATTTCCGCTCAAGCAAGCCCGGTTGATGAGATCCTGATTGTTGGCGATTTCAATTTCTCCGGATTGAAATTTCTCCGGATTAAAATAGCGATTTCAATTTCTCCGGATTAATATCTGCTTCTGACGGATTTATGTTCGCTGATCCCGAACTGTCATCTTTTCATAATGGTATCGCCAGTTTGCTTGACTGCTACAGTCAAAATCTGCTGCGCCAAACGAATAATGTGGTGAACGAGAACAACAGAATCTTTGATCTCTGTTTTTCGAGCAAATCTGACTACGCGCCAAAAGCTACCGCAGCACCATTCCCCCTGGTAAAAACTGTTAGACACCACCCTCCCCTGCATATAGTGCTTGAAGCGATTCGAGTGAAGCATGACTGCAATGCTTCTGACACCGTCAGCTATAATTTTAGAAAAGCCGACTATAATAGGATTATTGGCTTCCTGTCGAATATCCACTGGACTGAAATTCTCGACAATGATGATGTTAACGTTGCAGTCCAAACCTTCACCAATGTTATGAGCTATGCTATCGATCGCTATGTACCCAAAAGAAGTGGTCTTCAATCTAAGCACCCAGCGTGGCACACTGCCGAACTGAGACAGTTAAAAGCGACTAAAAGAGCCGCTCTGAAGAAGTACTCCAAGTTTGGGGGCTACGTGCTGCGACAACACTACGTTCATGTTAACCAAGTCTATAAAAAGACATCGAAGCGTTGCCATGCCGATTACTTGCGAAACGTGCAACGTAAGTTGAAGTCCGAACCTAAAACATTCTGGAAGCATGTAAACGAGCAAAGAAAGGAATCCGGGTTGCCTTCAACGATGAGCTATGGAGGACGTATGAGCTCTAGTTTACAAGAGATTTGCCAACTATTCTCTGAAAAGTTCGCGAGTGTTTTCTCCAACGAGAATCTGACACCGACCAAGGTTTCACGCGCGGCTCTTAATGTACCTCAATCATACCAGTCTTTGAACTCTATCAATATCGACAATAATATGGTACAACTGGCGATTGGCAAAATGAAGGCTTCAACTTCGGCAGGCCCAGATGGTATACCAACTATTATTATAAAAAAATGCTCCGCCGGTCTAATTGAACCTCTTTGTCATCTATTTCAATTGTCGCTAACAACCGGAGTATTTCCCGAACTCTGGAAATCCTCCTTCATGTTTCCAGTTCACAAAAAAGGTGATGAAAAGGTAGTTGACAACTACTGTGGTATTACAACGCTAAGCGCAGTTCCTAAGTTGTTTGAAATGACTGTGTGGGAACCCATCTCCAACCACTGCAAACAGTATATCTCCGAGACTCAGCATGGATTTATGCCGCAAGGTTCAACATCTACGAATCTTCTGTCGTTCACAACATATGTTACAGGACTTCAAACTGACGCTATCTACACGGACCTTTCAGCTGCCTTTGACAAGATTAATCACTCTATTGCAGTGGCAAAGTTGGATAGACTTGGCTTTGGTACTAATATTCTCCGTTGGCTGCAATCGTATCTCAGTGATCGTCGTCTAACAGTCAAGATAGGTGATTGTGTATCCGAAGAGTTCTTTGCTTCATCTGGTATTCCACAAGGCAGCCATTTCGGTCCATTGATTTTTCTTCTGTATTTCAACGACGTCAACTTTTGGTTGTCTTTCGCCGACGACCTCAAGTTATACCATAGAATGCGGAATACTGATGATGCAGCTTTCCTTCAACGCCAACTGGTAACCTTTGCGGAATGGTGCGAGTTCAACCGAATGACCCTAAACCCCAAGAAATGTACGGTCATTACGTTCTCGAGGAAAAAAACGCCAATTCGTGTCAAAGATCTCGGAGTTTTCTCGATGAACAACTGACGTTTAAACAGTATATCAGCTATATTGTCGCAAAGGCATCACGCTGTTTGGGGTTCATAATGAGAATATCTAAGCATTTTGCAGATATTTACTGCTTGAAATCTCTCTACTGCTCACTCGTTCGATCAACTCTGGAATATTGTTCAGTTGTGTGGAACCCTCATTATCTTAACGGTGTCCATCGATTTGAGACAGTACAGCGCAGATTTGTTCGGTTTGCCCTTCGTCGATTGCCTTGGAGCAACCCTCACCAGCTGCCAAGTTACGAAAGCCGGGGTTTGCTTATTGGACTCGATACATTGCAAGTGCGGCGGGATCTATTCCGTGCTATGACGATTTCGGATATTTTGCAAGATCGAATTGACTGCCCCGAGCTTCTCAGTGCGATAAATATGAACGTCCGCCCCCGCGCTCTTCGCAATAATTTATTCCTCCGATTACCTCTTCGCCGGACTAACTATGGAGTAAACGGTGCCATCATTGGTTTGCAGCGGACCTTCAACAGAGTGTCATCCGAGTTCGATCTTCACATTCCACGTAGCAGATTACAATTTGACATTTTAAATAGATTAAGAAATTATCATTAGGACCACACTGTGTCTGTTGATATCAATTATAAATAAATAAATAAAATAAATAAATATTCCTATCTCTTCTCGTTTCCTTGTAATTTGACTTCTAAACTTTTCCTGTAATTGACTTGAAAGTTCTTAAAAGACTCTAATTTAAAAAATATGCTTTATATCGCTATTATCAGGGCTTCATCGGAAAGCTGAGAAAATTTCCATTCGATGTATGTATAGATATCTTTTAGTTAAGTGTACTACATGACTTTTTACTAGCAAAATAACTCAAAATTTGCGTTTTTGGTGATTTTTTTAATTATTCTAATTATTATTCAACTAAATTTATCGTCAATATTGTTCATTTGGTGCCCCTTAATATTCTCTACAACTAGTTATTTGACACTTTATCCCTATTGCTTTTCATTTCGCTGCAATTTAATAGTTAACACAGTAAGGCCTTATCACAAATGCAGTGGGTTCGAAATCGTTGTTTTTGCATATGAAACGAGAAGATAAAAATGATTTTGCTTCGAAACTAAAAGAGATAATTGAATGGAGTCAAAGAAAGAATTGTAGAACTTGCTGAGGTGCATTAATTCCATGATAATAATGGTGAAGTTTATTA